>NC_064253.1:607500-763745 GCF_003254725.2 Canis lupus dingo | reverse complement strand
TAGGAAAATTCTTTATTTCTTTTATTTCCAAGTTCATAAGCCAATTTTGGGATGTAAAAACGCATAATAATGTCATGGGTTAATAGTTCCAGAGGTAAAAATTCTAAGGAATTTTGTATAGATCAGCATTCACATATTAGTTCACAGTAGTCAGAATGCTTGCTGACTGAATTTTCGGAATAAAAGAAATTTATAAATAATAATTATAATTCTATAACTTATTGAAAATTTATTATTGCTATACACTTGCAGGTGCTGTGCAATTTATCCCACTTAATCCTCAAAGCAGCCCTACGAAGAAAGAGGATTATATTCTCTTTCAGAAATGAAAAGATTGCTGCAGAGGAAGTTTATAATCTCAGTCTGAGTACTGACAAGTCCTGGTTCAAACTTTGAGCTCCTTGGGTAGATTCCAGAATGTACAGTCCTGAGTATTACTCAATTCTGTGGTTGTGCTTGGATGGCCAGAAATCTCTTGTCTTCAGTCCTGAGGTTGAAAATTTCTGTAAAATGACTTGATTTTCATCCTTGATTTTTTGTGTATAACTCAATTTTGCCTCCATGGAAGCATTTCAGTGTGGTAAAGTTCATGTCCAGGTATTGTTCTTATTCCAGAAGACCACACATATAGGAAATTAGGTTGAATTTGTAATTATACCAACATCTGGAAATTTGTTAATAAATAAATATTTATCCTAATATTTTCCCCTAAGAGTATAGTTCATAAAAAACAATATTTGAGAACAGTTTTATTTAGATGGGTCCTGGCCAATGTGCTTTAATTCAATGCAGTGTGCCCTGCAATCCTAAAAGGATTTCAAATGACCAGTAACAATTTACATTTGGTAATCTGCTACAGTGTGAAGATAGTGGAATACATTTTTGCCTGGGAAGCATTTGGGAAAATCAGTCAACTCCATGCAACTCAGGAAATACTACTTTTTAATTTAAGACACTTGCTAGAATGTGGAAATCCCTACAAAAAGAACAGAAGGAATGAGAGGGAACTTGAAAAATTAATAGAATTACAATTTTGAGGCTTCATTAAACTCTCACTAAAATATACTTTTTGGCATTTTTTCTGGTTAGGCTCTAACAGTACCTTTATTGATTTTAAGTTTGTAGCATAATACTTAGAAATTATGACTGGAGGCAAAATACTCATTGGATAAATTTACCTTTAAGAATGGCTAACCATATAAATTTAAATGTTTGTAAACTAAATTGAAATGGAAATGGGTGGGTAAAATGGGAATCAGATGAGATGCATGCATGAACTACAGTACTACAGTGTGGATTGCTTACTTAGACTAGTAAGTGTGGGGTCTTACACAGCTTATGTAGTTACATGCAGTAACAACTGGAATAATAAACCTATTGAGTCTGTGGGTCCTTGGAAAAGCAAAAGGAAATAAAGTAATTACTGTGACTTATACATGAAGCAGTTAACAGAAGGCTCATGATGATGTCTTTCTCTGATAGTACTTCACATTTGGGGAAAAACTGTCAATTATAGCAGTCGCTACAAGTGGCCATTATCGTAGTATGTTTTCAGTGATATGTTTCATCCAGCAGTGTGGGAATATCAAAGGCTCATATTAAAGGGAAACATCTTAAGCATCACATTAGCTACTTAATTAATGCAACAGCTTTGAGTGATGATTAAATAGATGCCTGAATCAAGAATGTGTATTGTTAATAATTAAAGTAGCCATATCTCTCCATCCTGACCATTCATGATTTAAAAGTCAGTTTATGGTTCTCCAGAGCAGTTGCTGAGGCAATGAATCTAGTCTGTGTCTTTTGTTTTCACTGGGCATTTGCTTTTAAATATCATAGCATTTGCAGCAGGGAGTGCTTCCTGTTGTAATATATGGAGAAAGTAATAGATGATTGCAGGATTATGGCTAGAAATAATTAAAATGACACTACTAAGCTCTGTCCTTTCATGGAGAGAAGTCCAATTAAGCCATATCTCCTTTCCATTATCACCCTACTGCCAATTAAAATCTGATCTATTTTGTCAGTTTTATACAGACGAAGCTTTTAGTCTTTCATACACTCAGAATTTACATTCTGGCAGGATTATAAAGGGCTCTGTCATTTAAATTTTATATGTCTATAAAAGACTCCACTCAGACCTTCCTTTTTCCCACTTCCCAAACTTCTCTCATTGTCACCAATATCAAAAAATGTCTTTTATTGTCACAGCAATGTGATGCTTGTTAATGTTTAACATTTACATTTTCTCAGAATGCAATTATGTAAGGAAGATAAATTAAGAGTAGTTAAACAAAAAGTACATCGTATACTATAGAACACTAATTTATATATTCTTTTAGGCATCACAGTTTTGTGTGAGTCAAGTGTGAGGCAGAGCTGCCTTTAGTCTGTATTCTTCAAGGCAGCAGTGAATGAGAAGGACATACTTATTCTTAGGGGCTGGTGTATTTGTTTGTTATCTACAATAATGGTAGGATAGTTTTTAGGGGACTATGGATAGTAGAAAAGAACATGAAGGGAGAGAGCTCTTTTAGAATTGTAGATAGGCTTAATCTACCTGCAGAAAATTCGTGGCAGAGAAACACCCCAGCACGTTGGAATGAGGTATGTTCTGGAACTGAGCAGTTCTGAATTTGAATCTCCAGCTCTTATCTTACTAAATTAGGAGGCATTTGTCAGGTTATATATTTTCTCCAAGGATCAGTTTCCTCATTTTTGGTATGAAGGTGATAATATGCCATCAGAGGCTTTTGTGAAAGAATAGACAATGCTTGGAAAGCACCAAGCACAGCAAGGAACAGATATCAGATATCTGGTAACTGGTAATTGTGGGGTTACGGTTGGCATTACGTAGTTCTATGTCTCTTTTTGCTTCTTGCCCTTATTCCTAGAAGAAGCAGAGTATGGGCTCTCAGAGAAACATTTCTACTGATAATTCATATCAAAATTTTAAGCTAATTACTAAGAAATCAATTGGAAGAATACTATACTTGATCTCAGCCTAAAAGTTGAGAAGTGATCAGCTGCTTGGAAGAATAAAGCATTATGCAACCAAAGATAAACAGATATTCATATCTCTGTTCTCCTTGTCCACTGATCTCTTTTTCTCCCCAATTTATTGATGTAGATAATAAAAAATTCACCGGAAGACCAAAGAAAATACAGTGCATCTTTTCATTCAACTCTAAAGAGAATTGTGGCAGACATGAAATCTACAAATATATTGCCTTTAATATTTGAAAATGAACTATTTTAATCCTTGTGTTGATAATACAGATACAAATGTTTGAAATTATTCATAGGTTGGTGGTCTCTTTGTTGTTTGTTTTACTGTTGTTTTGCAAATGAAACCTTTTGTACTTGACCATTGATTGCAGAATGTTCCTGCATTTTTGGCATACCAGAGAATATTGGATACTAGTAGCCCTATGGCAAATATTGTAAATGATCCTGTGGCTACAGAATAGTCATTCATTTATTCCACTTAGCACACAAATAAGTCTCTTATTTAAAGAGAAACCCTCTTGAATCCACTTTTTTTTTTCTAGTCATGCTGTTCTTGTCTCTATGGCTCTTTGTAGAAAACTTTCTTTGAAAAGTTGGTCAACACTCAGTGACTCTACTTCCTTTGTTCTTTCCAAAATTCTGTATAATTGTGTTTTGATCCTATGTTTCCATCAAAATATCCCTTATAAGTATCAGCAATGACCTCCATGTTGCCATATTAAGTGATTAATCCTTAGTGTTACCTTACTTGACTTGTCAGCTTCATTGGGCAAAGTGATCGCCCTCTCCTACTTAGAACACATTCTTCATTATCTTTCAGAATATCGCTTTCTGTTTATATTTATTTTTTCACTCCTGTCTTTTCAGTTTTTTTTTTGGGGGGGGGGGGTTAAATTTTTATTTCAAGAGCTTGGATAGCTTCAATATCCAGATCGTGGCAAAATCAGGACACGTAAAATACCTTACAATATATTAGATCCCCAAAAGGTACCAAAAAGTACAGTAAAATTAACACTTCCATTAACAGGAAATGTATGACACAAATAATATAAAACTAAAAGGTGAAAAAAAGGTGACACTGGTTTTCTAGAATACAGTTTACTCTTTACAACCAGGGTCCACAGGTGCAGGCTGCAGCGCGGCAGCAGGAAGCAGACCCTCCAATCTGGCTCTGGGAACCCGGGAATAAAATGAGCCCATGATGCCGCTCTGGCCTCAGAGACCCCACACGCTGCCTACAAACTAGAGCTCTGGAAATAGCAGGAGGTTGATTTCCAGGGGGGAGATTTAAATAAGATGCCCATGGGATAGATGCACATGGGCCAGGCCACAGGAAGTACGCCAAGTCGGATTTGGTACCGAACTGTGTTCGCTCGATACCCAACCAAAGCGTCCCGACGGCCGTCGGGCGTCCTGCTGCATCGAAGAAGCCTCAGTATGGCTTGTAGGCGTCGCGGTGGCCGCGGGGCTGCTCTCCCGCCGTGCGGACTACCCCGACTGCGCTTGTAGCCGGGCCGCGGCCCCGCGGGTGGCCGTCGCCCTGGTTCCCGGTGCCTGGACTCTGGCCTCCGCCGCGCCCAAGCGCCGCCGCCGGGTCCTGGGCTGCGGTTCCCACGGCCCCCAGAGCCGCCCGAGGCTGCGCACAGCCCTCCGCGTGGGCCCCCTGGATTGCACACTTGCTTCCGCTGATGGTACGGGACCTTTTCTCCAGAACCTTCTTCACAGGTCCTTCTTCTTTAAAGGCGACGGAGACAAAACCTCGTCTTTTATTCGACTTTGGATCCTTTGGAAGCTCAATGGCCTCGATCTCCCCAAACTCGCCGAAGTATTCTCTGACCTTCTCCTCAGTGGCTCCGGGATTCAGACCCCCTACAAACGATTTTCTTTACCGGGTCCTTTTCCATGGCCATGGCCTTCTTGGGGTCAGCGACGCGGCCAGGCAGCCTGTGTTCCTTCTGCTCTAGGACCTTCTCCACACTGGCCGCATCTTTGAGACGATAAACCCAACCCTCTTGGCCGGCCAGTGTGTGGGTCCGATTTTATGGGACAGTCAACGACCTCCCCAAATTTGGTAAAATGATCCTTTAGGTCCTCTTGGCTGGTATCCCAGCGCACGCCTCCAAGAACATTCTTCCCGCGCCCTCCGCGCCCCCCGCGCCCCCGCCGCCCCCGCGCCCCCCGCCACCCCCGCGCCCCCCGCGCCCCTCGCGCCCCCCGCGCCCCCCGCGCCCCCCGCCGCCCCCGCCGCCCCCGCGCCCCCCGCCGCCCCCGCCGCCCCCGCGCCCCCCGCTGCAGCCGCCCCGCGCCGCACAGACCCACCGACCGACAAGCCCACTCGGGCCCCGGCGGTGCCGCCGCCTCTTTTCAGTTTCTTTTGCTAGTTTTTCTCCATCTTCCCAAATGAGAACTTGGTCCTGGGGCTTCATCTGTTTTGCTTCTTCTCGCGCCCTAGGCGTCTTATTGAGGGTGTCAGTGACTCACCCATGAATACCTACATTCTGAATCTTTCCTGCCTTCTCCCAAACGGCAGATTGGTTATACACCTGCTTAAACGACGTCATCACTTGAATGATTCTAGTGTATGCTGCTTTACTTTCTGTGTCTTTCCCATGCTTCTTTCTTCTTTTGCACTGTTCCTGATGTTAGTAGCACTCATCTAGTTACTTAGATTAAAAAAATAAAAAAAAACTTGGAGGCATTCTTGATTTTTGTCTTTTACATCCCATCTGTTATAGATTCTGTTGGTCCTACCTTCAAAATATACCCGAAATTTGACACTCCTTGCTATTTGGAGTCAAGTCTAAGCCACCATCACCCCTCATCCTGTGGATTACAACAGCCTAGCAGGTGTCCTTGCTTTGACAGCTGCCCCTGCCCCCCTACTCTTAGCACACAAATTTGGGTAGGTAGCCTGCATATGCTTTCCTCAAAGCTTCCTTTGGCTTTCCATCTCATGTAGTGAAGTAACTAAAGGCCTTGCAATGCTTGCTTCCGAGGCCCCATTTGCTCACTAACCTCACCTCTCCTCTTTTCCTTACTCTACTTCAGCCTTACTAGCTTTCTTGCTGTCCCTTCAGTAGGGCAAGCTGTGGGGTGCCTGGGTGGCTCAGTGGGTTAAGTGTCTGATTCTTAATTTCAGCTCAAGTCATGACCTCAGAGTCCCATTGTTGGGCTCTGTAGGGGGTCTGCTTGTCCCTCTCTCTCTCTCTGCTCCTCCCCACATCCACATGCTTTCTCTCTCAAATCAATCAATCAATTATTTAAGTAGGACAAGCAGCTAAACTCGACCATCTGAGGGCCTTGCCATAAGATCTTTTCACTGTGTGTGGCTCCCTTTCTTTCACTTTGCTCATGCCCTCATTTATTTCAAGTCTGTGTTCAAATGCCATCTTCTCTATGAACTACGTTCCCTGACATCCCATCAGAAAATATCACATCTTGGGATCCCTGGGTGGCGCAGCGGTTTGGCGCCTGCCTTTGGCCCAGGGCGCGATCCTGGAGACCTGGGATGGAATCCCACATCGGGCTCCCGGTGCATGGAGCCTGCCTCTCCCTCTGCCTATGTCTGTGCCTCTCTCTTTTTCTCTCTCTGTGACTATCATAAATAAATTTTTAAAAAAATTAAAAAAAAAGAAAATATCGCATCTTGATTTGACACATCCTATTCCCCTTATTCTAATTTCTTTTTTCTCCAAGGCACTTATTCTTACTTGATATATTATATGTATTACCATTAATAGATGTTAATTATTATTAAATTTTCTGCCTATTCCATTATGACATAAATTCTTGGGGAGCTTGGGCTTTATCTGTATTACTGAATCTCAATGCCTAGAACAGAGCGCTGTAGGCACTCAACAATTCTTGAGAGAATAAATGAAATGTAGATTACTATTTTCATTTGTAAGAAAGGACCTGATCCAAATTTAGGGAATCTGGAGAAATTTTTTAAAAGAAAAAGTGACTTTAGCCTAGACCTAAAAGATGTGTGGGAGTTAACCAGATGACGAAGAAGAAAAAGAGTGCTCCAGATGGAGGAAATGAATGTGCTAGAAAGAATGGTGTGCTTGAGGAATTAAGGCAGTTTATTCTAACTGGGGATGCATTTGTATTTGGGGCAGGGAGTGGGAGAGTGGCAGTTGGATATGTTTGAAGATATAACTACAGAGCAGCTCACCGGGAAGGCTTTATGTCCATGCTAATATCTTGGGAGTTTTATCTGAAGGAAATGGCTGCCTCTAGAGTTTTAAGGAGAGAAGTGACATGCATTTTGGAAAGATGACACCAGCTGCCATGTATAAAATTGATATGGGAGAGAGAAATGGGAGAGGGAAGAGAGATAGAAGGCCAGTCTGGAAATCTAGGTGAGAAATCATGGCTTCTGACCTGGGAAGTGGTGTTGGGGTTAAAGAGCAGGAGTGGAGTCTGAGAACTTACAGGGACTGGATGTGAGTATGAAGAAGATGGAGAAATCTAGAATGTTTTATAATATCTAAACGTGTATTTATACTTAGATAGTATGATAGAATCTCCAACCTTTCTTTGCATTTCTGAATTTCTAGTAAATTCCTGAGATAACTGTAAAATATATTTTTGCAGTGTCCTCTGCATATTTTCTTTGTAAAAGAGTTATAAATTGTGGAGAAATATTTGCTTATAGAGACCAGATTGAATTATGATTTGTTTGGAATAAAACCCACCCTAGTTTACTGAGCATTTAATTTGTGCAAAGTGTTGTGGCTATTGGACTGCAAAAAAGTATAAGAAATAATAATTTTTCTTAATGCATTTAAATGACAAAAATAGTTGTCTGATCCTTCATATCTTAAATATTTCAGTATTGCAGAGTATGAAGTGGACCTAGAAAGTCTAGTCATCTTCCTGGCTCAGCAGTATTTCTGCAATTTGAAAAAAACCACAAGAATGTAAATTCATAATGGCAGGTACCACTTATTAGCCCTGTGTCTCAAGCATTGTGTAAAGTATCTCACATGCATGTTATTTCATTTAGTCTTTATTACAGTCCAATGAGGGCAGGTACTATTATTATTCCTATTTTGTATGAGAGAAAAAAACCCAAGACTCTGAGAGGGTAAGTAACTTACCTTATATCACACAGTAAGTAAATGTACAGCCAAGCTAGAATTTCCAGTGTCATGTGACTCCAGATCCTGCTCTTTCCTTAAACCTGTGCCTGTCATAATTTCCTGGCTTATTAAAAGAAGCATGGAAACAATGTGGATTTATCAACAGCTCTTAAGAAAAGTCTAGAACTTTGTACTTACCCCTCAGTTCTTGTAATTAGTGCCCTCTTAATGTTACTAATTAGAACTCATCTCACAATAATATTCAATAATGTATTTCATTGAGTTTCGTGTCCGTCACAGATTTATGTGCTCCTTTCAAGTTCCTCAATTGCTGCTGCATAGCTAAGCAATACTCATTTTATTTCTCAAATCTGACAAATGTGTAATGTGAAAATCAGCAATAGTGTGGAGACCCTTAACTTGCTAATGTTCTCTTTGTTAATTTTTTAATGTTTCCAATGCTTACATTTCCATTGCATTTAGTATGCATCATAGAAGTGTCTCTTTGCAAGTTCATTACATATACTCTTTGATTGCAGTTAGAGCCTTTGGAATTGCTGTTAGGCATAGTGGAAATAATTAGCAGTTTAGTTCTATGCTGATTTTAGAACAAATAACTGCAGTCAGTTTCTCAAATAACTTAATTACTGTTAATCAGTATAGTAGTATGATCCTCTATAGCATTGTCATTGGAGGGTAACAACTGTCCACTCTGCACATATTTCCTTTCCTCTGGCAAAGAATAAATTAATATCTTTTAAAGCTCAAAGCAGATAAAGATAAGCTTTTGATGTGTCTGTATTTTTAAAAAGAAGTATTTAGAAATTTTACAGAAAACATTAAAGGAAATTGCTGAAATCTTTTTGTGACCATCCAGAGTTACTGGATAATAGAGAACTTAAGTGACAAATAGCCTATGTAATAAAATTAACTTGAGGCCTTTAAATTCATTCATTCCTTCATTCATTGAAACTATTTCTTTTGAAAAGTGAAGCAGTTAATAAACTTAAGCAAAGGGAACCTGGAAACATCTCTCCCAAACAATCAAGTTAATAAGAAAAAGAAAAGAGCAAAAACCTGTCAATCTTTTTTGTGTTTGGAACAAAAGAAGGTGACCTGTGTAGTGATGCTTAGTTATGGGTGAAGTATGGAGGTTCTCAGTAATGAAGTCATGGGAGGGGCATGGAGATAAGCACTGAGCAGGGCTTTGTGAATTCACATCTCCTATCTCCACTACCTGCACATGGGTTCATGTTTTGGGATACAGATATGTAAGCAGAACTTTCTCTTTACCTGACAGAAATGATGTCTGCTAATAGTGATATATTCTGTGCATATTACTTTTGATACTTTCTAAAAGCTTCATCAGAAGTTAGATATCTATCAGTAGCATTAGTAGCAAATGCTATGTATGCTTTAAAAATGAGTTAATATCATTACTCTATTGGAAAACTTGTCTAATACAAACTATCTTTATACCTTTAAACTTGCCTGGATATTTAGCTCAACAGAGAAATCTAGGCTGAAAAGTATCCTTTAAATTTTTAGTTTTATCCTTTTACTGTTTTTTTTTTTTACAACTTTATTAGGTAAAATTGATGTTCAGTGAACTGCACATTTTAAAATTCTATAATTTGATGGTTTGACATATGTATATGACACCATGACAATCAAGATAATGAATGCATCTATAACCTCAAAATTTTCCTTGTGTCCATTTGTAATCTGTTCTTTATTTCATGCCTTTGTTCGGGCATGTCCCTCTCCTGTCAACGTTACTCTGAACATGAATATTTTAACCTGAACAATTCAAATAGGACTGCTATTCCCGTGCTGCTTTTCAGACCTGTTCAATGTCACGCTACTTTCACAGCTGCCTCTCCCTCGGCTCTGCCCATGAACTCACCTGTGTGAGAGCAGTTACCATATTCAGGGCTTCCCAGCCCGAGGGCCACACAGAACAGGTGTCCATCCAGGGCAGAGTAGCCAGGCTTTTGGGAAATCACCTCAACAGAGAAAAACAGAACAGAACCTGGCCTGTGGTGGTTTGACTTAACACACCACTTCAAGAATGGGAAAGTCCTTGTACTAAAATTCTGGCTGGCTGTAACCTAGCCTTGTGGAAAATGAAGAAACGAGTGGCTTACACTGCAGAATGCTCTTTTCTTAAAAGACAGCCTGGGGAGGTTAGTCGGAAGGATGAGGGGATTAGGTAGTAAAAATGCTGACTCCTGATTGCCACTAAGTGATGTCACCGGCTTCTGTGGCCCTAGTACCTCACCTTCAAAAATATGGTGAGTCTCAGATTTGGCCATTTTTAACTATATGGGATGGATGAGGCATGGCCCCTCTTGAAAGAAAGGAATAAAAAAAAGAAAAAAAAACACATAGTCACATGTTATGTGACTATAAATTAGTTTTCACTTTCTAGAATTTTAGATACATGAAATCATGTATACTCCTTTTGTTTGGTTCCTTTCACTAAGTGTATTTTGAGATTTATACATTTTGTGTCAGTAGTTCACTTTTGCTGTTTACTATTTCATTGTACACATTTTTACTACTGTATGTTTATCCCTTCTGCTGATGACTGCTTGATTTGTTGCCAGTTTTTGGCCATTCCAATAAAACTGGTGTAAATATTCATGTGTCTGTTTGGACCTCTGGTTTTGTGTCTCTTCAGTAAATACTGAGGTGTGGAATGGCTGAGCAACTATTTAACTTTCTCAGGAACTTAAAAAAACTTTCCAGAGTAGTTGGCTTAGTCAGTTGAGGCAGCTATAACAAAGTACTATAGACTGAGTTACTTATAAACAGACATTTATGTATCACATTTCTGGAGGCTAGAAGTCCAAGATCAAGATGCCAGTAAGGCTGTGTTCTGGTGACTACCCTCATCTGGGTTGCACAATGTCTATCCTTTTATCCTCACATGGTAGAAAGAGTAGTGGAGAGCTGGCCTGGGTCCCTTTTAGAAGGGCATTGATCTCATTTATGAAGGCACTGTTCTCATGACCTAATCATCTCCTAGAAGCCCCACCTCCTATTACCATCATATTGCAGGTTAGGATTTTATCATATGAATTTTGGAGGAAGATAGACATTCAGTCCATGATGGTAAGTTGTACAGTTTTAATTCCCACTGGTAGTGCATGAAAGTTCTAGTTGTTGCTCATCTCCTCAACACTTGTTATAGTCAGTCTTTCTAATTTTAGCTTTTCTTGTGTCTGTCATGGTAATTCATGAGGTAACCAGTTGATCCTGTATCATTTGTTGAAAAAACTTTTATTTCCCCATTGAATTGCATTGACACATTATTTTCACATTATTTGAACATATATATTCATGGAACTGTTTGTGAACCTTCTGTTCTGTTCTATTAATGGTATATTTATCTCTTTGGCAGTACCCAAATAGATTGGTTACTGTTGTTTTATAGTTAGTCATGATATCAGGAAGAGTAATTCCTTGCACTTCATTCTTCTATCTTTTTTTTTTTTTTCATTCTTCTATCTTAAAATATCTTTGGTTATTCTAGATCTCTTGCATTTTTATAAAAATTTTAAAACAATTTGTGATTTTCTACACACACAAAAATACTGCTACTGCTGAAATTCTGATTTGGATTATACTGAATCTAAATATCAACTTGGCTAAGTTGGCTTTTAAGCAATATTGAGGCTTATGACATGTCAGCATGATGTATAACTGTTTACTTAGGTTATTTTTATTTTTGCTCAATAGTATGTTTTATTTTTTAGTGTATACATCCATGTATCTTCTGTTTGATCATTATGTATTCTATTGTTTTTCGTTGTCATTGTGTGTGAAGTTGGTTTTTAAGTGTCATTTCTCATTTGCTTTCTTATCAATGTGTAAACTTGCATTCCATGACCTTGCTAAATTCACTTAACTACTTTTAGTAGTCGTTTTGTGGATTCTCTGTTAGTATCTACATAAATAATCATATCTTCTCTAAGCAGAAACAGTTTTTTTCTTTTCATTATCTATGAACTTTTAAGTTATTTTTTGTTGTATTATATTGGTTCTGACCTCCAGTTAGTGTTGAATAGAAGTGGTAATAAAGAAGATCCTTGCCTCATTCACAATCTTAAGGCAAAAGCAACCACTTTCACTGTTAAGTCTGACAGTAGTGTAGGATTTTTTTAGGGATGCTTTTTATCAGCTTGAGGATATTACCTACTATTCATAATTTGTTGAGAGTTTTTATCATTAATGCATCTTGCATTTTGTCAAATGCTCTTTCTGCATGTATTGAAATATAAGTATTTTTTCTTACTATATCAGTTGCTAAATTGTATAGATTGATATTTGAATATTAATCCAAGATTGTATTTGTATCATAAAGCCTACTTGGTTATAGTATATTATCTTTTTAAAAAACAACTTGGATTCTAGTTAGTAACATTTTGTAAGGAATTTTTACATCTATATACATCATGAAAATTGGTTTGTGGTGTTTTTTCTGCCTTTATATTTTGGTTTTGATATCAAGTTGATGCAAAACTCATAAATGAGTTGGGAAATGTTTCCTTTTCTATAATTTGTGTGTGTCTGTGTATGTGAGAATTGATACTGTTTTTTCTTTAACTATTTGATAGAATTCACCAGTAAAGTGATCTGGGTCTGGATTTTTTCTTGTTGGTAGATTTTAACTATAAATCAGTATCTTTAATAGATACTGGGATATTTGGATGTTCTATTTGTTTTTTCTCAAGAAAAAAAAAGTTTGTGTTTTATAAGGAATTTATCCATTTCACCTAAATTTTTGTATTAGAGAAAGTTGTTCTTAATATTCCTTTATTATTCTTTTAATATCTCTAGAATCTGTAGCAGTTTCATCTCTCCCAATTTTGGTAATTTATCTTTTTATTTCTGATGATAAGTTGTTTGTAAATTTTTCTCATCTCAGAAAAACAGCTTTTGATTTTATTGATTTTTTTCCTATTGCCTTAATTTTTTAATTGATTTCTAGTGTAGTCATTATTATGTTCTTTCTTTTACCTCCTTTGGGTTTATTTGCTCATGTCAATTGTATGTCAATAGAACTAGGGAAAAATAAAATCTTTTTTCATTTCTCTTTTCCTATTTTATTTCTTCTTTGATGTGGGTATTATTTAGGCATATATTATTTAGATTCCATATATTTGGTATTTTCCAGATATAATTCTATTACTCATGTCTTAATCAGTTCCACTGGGCAGAGAGCATACTTTGTAGACTCAAATCATTTTCAATTTATTCAAATTTGTTTTTATCTCCAAAAGTATGATCTTTCTTGCTAACTATTCCATGTAAAGCTGAATAGAATGTGTATTCTCTTACCGGATGAGATGTTTTATAACTATCAATTAAGTCAGGCTGGTTGGTAATGCTTTTCAGCTCTTCTGTATACTTAGTGAATTTTTGTATGTTTTCTATCAATTATTGAGAAAAGAAGGTTCAAATATCTGAATATAATTTTGTAGCTTTGTTTGTGTCTCCTTGGTGTTTGGTCAATTTCTGTTGCAAGAATTTGAAACTCCCTTAGGTCTTTTTAATGAACTGACAACTTTATTGTAATGAAAAGACTTTCATTATCCCTGGAAAATATTTTTATCTGAAAATTATTTTGTTATTGCTTTAGCCATGCCAACTTTCTTGATACTAGTGTTACTGTGGTGTATTTTTTTCCAAGTATTTTAATTTTATAACTTAGTGTATCTTGATATTTAAAATGTGTTTCTTATAGTTGGCTATGGTTGAATATTGCTTTTTATCTAATTATAATTTTTAAAAAATCTTTTATTTATTCATTCATGAGAGGCACAGAGAGAGAGAGAGAGAGAGGCAGAGACACAAGCAGAGGGAGAGGTAGGCTCCATGCAGGAGCCTGATGTGGGACTCGATCCCAGGACTCCAGAATCACACCCTGGGCCGAAGGCAGGCACTAAACCGCTGAGCCACCCAGGGATCCCAAATTATAAATCTTTTAATTTGGGTAATTAAGCCATTTATATTTAATGTGATCTTTAATATAATGAGGTTTAAATGTTTAAATCTACCATCTTAATACTTATTATTTGTTTTTATTTTTCCTGTCTTTTCTCCTCAACTGGCCATCCTTTTCTTCTTTTCTGCCTTTTTGTTTGACTTATTGATTATTTTTATGTTTCTGTTTTATCTCTTTTGTTGTCTTAATAGGTATAGTTCTTTTCTGTACTATTGCAAAGTTGCTTTATAGCTTATAGCACACATATAAAACGTATCACAGTCTGCCTCCAGGTGATAGTTATGTCACCTCACATATAGTATAAAAATGTTAAAACATTATTTTTCTGTTTTTCCCTTTTGGAGCTTATGCTATTATTGTCATACATTTCACTGATATATAAATGCTATAAAGCCTTCATTACATTCTTACTGTTTTTGTTTAAATCACTTTCTTTTAAAAATATTTAAATAACAGGAAAAATCATATATCCTCACAAAATTACCATTTCTGGTGTGTTTACATTCCTTTGTATAATTATATATTTTCATCTGATAAAATTTCCTGTGCCTAAAGAGCTTTATTTAACATTTGTTACAGTCAAGTTGTTGCACATGAATTATTTCAGTTTTTGTCTGAATGAAAAGGTATTTATTTCATCTCCTTTTTGAGAGATAGTTTGGGCATAAAATTCTAGGTTGATGGTACTAAAATACTTTAAAGTATTTCTTAAAATACTTCAGAGATATTACACTGTCTCTGATAAGAAATCTGTTGTTATTCTTATCTTTGTTCTTTGTGTAATGTCCCTTTTTCTCCTAGTACTTTTAAGATTTTCTCTTCATCACTGCTTTTGAGCGATTAGATCATGATACATCTTTTTGTAGTTTTCATCATGTTTCTTGTGCTAAGGTTTCTTAAAAATTTTTATTTAAATTCAATTAATTAACATATAATGTATTATCGGTTTCAGAGATCAGTGATTCGTCACATGCCCTCCTTAATGTTTATCACCCAGTTACCCCGTGCCTGCACCCCTCTCCGCTCCAGCGACCCTCAGTTTATATCCTTTGATTAAGAATCTTTTATGGTTTGTTTCCCTCTCTGATTTTATCTTGTTTTATTTTCTCCTCTCTTCCACTATGATCCTCTGTTTTGTTTCTTAACTTTTACATATGAATGAGATCCTATGATAATTGTCTTTCTCTGATTGACTTATTTCACTTAGCATAATATCCTCTAGTTCCATCCATGTCATTGCAAATGGCAAGATTTCATTAGTTCTGATGGTTGAGTAGTATTCCATTGTGATATATATATAGCCATTTATTGAAGAGACTGTCTTTTTTTCTGTTGGATATTCTTTCCTGTTTTGTTGAAGACAAGTTGGCCATATTGTTGAGAGTCCATTTCTCAGTTCTATGTTCTATTCCATTGATCTATATGTCTGTTTTTGTGCTAGTACCATAGTGTCTTGATGATTACAGCTTTGTAATAGTCCAGAATAGTCCAACTTTGAAGTCCAGAATTGTGATGCTACCAGTTTTGGTTTTCTTTTTCAACAATCCTTTGACTATTCAAGGTCTTTTCACATTCCATACAAATTTTAGGATTATTTGTTCCAACTCTGAAATAAGTTGCTGGTATTTTGATAAGAATTGCACTGAATGTATAGATTGCTCTAGGTAGCATAGACATTTTCACAATATTTGTTCTTCAAATCCATGAGCATGGGACATTTTTCCATTTTTTTGTATCTTCCTCAGTTTCTTTCATGAGCGTTCTATAGTTTGTTTTTTTTTTAAAGATTTTATTTATTCATAGAGACACAGAGAGAGAGAGAGAGGCAGAGACACAGGGAGAGGGAGAAGCAGGCTCCACGCAGAGAGCCCGATGTGGGACTCCATCTAGGGTCTCCAGGATCACGCCCTGGGCTGCAGGCAGTGCTAAACCGCTGCACCACCAGGGCTGCCAGAATGTTCTATAGTTTTCTGAGTATAGATCCTTTGCCTCTTTGGTTAGGTTTATTCCTAAGTTTCTTATGGTTTGGGGTGCAATTATAAATGGGATGGACTCCTTAATTTCTCTTTCTTCTGTCTCATTGTTAGTGTATAGAAATGCAACTGAGTTCTGTGCATTGATTTTATATCCTGCTACTTTGCTGAATTTCTGTATGAGTTCTAGCAATATTGGGGTTGAGTCTTTTGGACTTCCCTTATAGAGTATTGTGTCATCTGCGAAGAGTGAGAGTTAGACTTCTTCTTTGCCTTTGTTTTGTCTGATTGCTGAGGCTAGGACTTCTAGCACTATGTTGAACAGCGATGGTTGTGGCAGACATCCCTGCCATGTTCTTGACCTTGGAGAGGAAAAGTTCTCAGTTTTCCCCATTGAGAATGATATTTGCTGTGGGCTTTCTGTATATGGCTTTTATGATAACAAGGTTGTTCTCTCTATCCCTACACTGTGAAGACTTTTAATAAAGAAAGGATGCTATTCTTTGCCAAATGCTTTTTCTGCATTTATTGAAAGAGTCATATGGTTCTTATCCTTTCTTTTATGAATGTAGTGTATTACATTGATTTATTTGTGGATGTTGGACACATAAATTTAAATGTTTGTAAACTAAATTGAAATGGTGGGTAAAATGGGAATGTTCATCAATCTTATTAATTTTTTTCAAAGAACCAGCTCTTAGTTTCTTTGATATGTTCTATTGTTCTTTTGGTTTCTATTTCATTGATTTCTGCTCTAATCTTTATTACTTCTCTTTTCCTGCTTAGTTTGGGCTTAATTTGCTGTTCTTTTTCCCAGCTACTGTAGGTGTAAGGTTAGGTTGTATATTTGAGACCTTTCTTATTTCTTGAGAAAGGCTTGTATTGCTATATACTTCCCTCTTAGGACCACCCTTGCTGCACCCCAAAGGTTTTGAGCAGTGGTGTTTTCATTTTCATTTCATTTCATAGTCATTTCCATGAATTTTTAAATTTTCTTTAATTTCCTGGTTCATCCATTCATTCTTTAGTAGGATGCTATTTAGCCTACATGTATTTCAGTTCTTTCCAAATTTCCTCTTGTGATTGAGTTTCAGTTTCAAAGCATTGTGGTCTGAAATATGTAGGGAATGATGCCAGTCTTTGGTACTGGTTGAGACCAGGTTCGTGATCCAATATGTGATCTATTCTGGAGAATGGTCCATGTACACTCAGGAAGAATGTGTATTCTGTTGCTTCAGGATGGAACGTTCTGAAACTGCTAATCTTTCTTCTGTTGATCCAATTTTATTATGTGGGCTGCCACAGTGAACACTGAGATGATTTATATTGCTTTATCTTCTAGTTCACTAATATTTTCTTCTAGAGTGTGTTTAATTTGCTATGAGTGTATTTTGGTGTATTAGAAGACATCAAGTGTACATCTCTTTTCAGATATAATTTTATTTCATGTCATTAATCTCACTGTAGTTTTAGTCATAAATTCAGTTTGGTCTTTTTTATAGCCTCAAGGTTTTACTTAACATGTCCAATCTTTGGGCTTTTTGAACACAGAGAATACAGTCATAATACCCATTTTAATGTTCTGGTCTGCTAATTCCATCAGTGCTGATGCTGATTGAAAACTATTAGTTTTCATTGATTGGTTTTTCTGCTCATTATATGTGGTTCTTTTCTCACTTCTTATGCCTGCAAATTTTTGATTCAATGCCAGACATTGTGAGTTTTTACCTTGCTGAGTGCATGAACATTTTATATTCTTATAGTTGAATTTTATTCTGGAATGTGGTTAAATTATTTGGATACGTTTTGTTTCTCTGATCTTGTCTTTAATTTTTGTTGGGCAGTACCAGCATAACATTTAGCCTAGGAATAGTTATTTTTTACATCCGAGGCCAGACTCTTTTGAATCTTCTACCCAAAGTCCTGATGAGTTATGAGGTTTTCCATTCCAGCTCTTGGTAACAGGTATTATTCTCAGTCTGTGTGAGTGTCTATTCTTGTTTCCCCTCATTTTTCAGTTACATTTTTCCTCCTACCCTCTGGTAGTCTCATCACAGGAAAACTCTGATTAATACTGAATAGAATCTTTATGAAAATCTTTGGAGTTTCTTCTTTTCATGCCTCTTCTCTTTGATACTCTGCTCTGTGAATTTAGTGTCTTTGTTTTCCTGGTCTATCAGACATGTCTCCTCATCTCAGGCCTACCCCAGGTTCTCCCTGTGTTTCAGCCTGGAAACTCTCTCAAGGAAATCAATAGAGACAGTCACAGATTCTTGTTTCTCATGTCTTCTTTGTTTTGGGATGCCTGGTTGGCTTAGTGCTTGAGTATCTGCCTTCAGATCAGGGCATGATTCCAGGGTTCTAGAATCAAGTCCCACATCAGATTCCCCACAGGGAGCCTGCTTCTCCCTCTGCCTATGTATCTGCCTCTCTCTGTGTGTCTCTTATAAATAAATAAACAAACAAACAAATAAATATTTATTTATTTTATTATTTATTTATTATTTATTATTTATTTTTAAATATTTATTTATTTATTTATTTCAATAAATATAAATAAATATTTATTTATATAAATAAATAAATATCTTTAAAAAGATTAAAAACTTTGTTTCATATCTTTTGCTCAAGTTCTTATCTTTTTAGTTTATACTGTAAATTCAGGCCTCTTCATTTTGGGCAGAATTGGAAGTCACAGATTCAATGAAAAAAATAAGCATCAAGTTGTTTTATAGATTTTGATTATATACAGATTTTATGTTAGAGAGCAGAAGTTATGTGTTCCAAGTAGTTAAATAATTTATGATTATAAATCTAACCAGGAATTGTTCATGAAGGAAGATCTATATGACAAATAACGGAAAAGAGTTAGTTTGCTATTATTGGTTATTGCATTTGTGGGTATCTGTATCTATATTTGTATTACATCTTTAGCCGTAATTGTTTGCTGTCCCAAATGAGAATTTTTATGTGAACAAAATACTTTTGTACATTGAAGTCTGTATAACTTTCAACAGTATATGTAAATTGTATATATAATATACATATAATTTCTTTGTACAAAAAAACCTGTGAAATTAGCAAACATGAAAATTAGTGATAACACCTGACTTAATTAAAAACTTTAAGATAGTAACATTGTGTGAGGACAAAGCACTAAGCTGATTCTTGCAATATTTAACAGAAATCTTTCTGGGCTAAAAATTGGAATATATCATGGGTATGGTAATTAACAGTATAACCTGTAGAGATTCCTCATGCTCAAGACATAGATTGTTTAGCACCTTTGCCAGTGAATGTTTGTCAACTGTCATTTATCCATGTTGTCAGATTTTTTGTACCAGTGGAGAAATGAACTTGTTCATTTTATCCTAGGGCACATCCTTGCCTCATCTTATGTTGAAGGAAAAACTTTGGCTTTTAGTTTGTACTAGAACCCCAACTCAGTAAGTTTGATGTTTCTCTGAACCAGTATTCAAAAACAGTTATTCAAAAACATATGAAATGTATCAAATCAGTTCAACAGTTGTAACAAATATAACATCATAGTGAAGGATGTCAGTAGTGGAAGGGGGTTTGGGGTGTGAGGAAAGGAGGTACATGGGAACTTTTTGTACTTTCCACTGAATGTTGCTATGAACTTAAACATTCTTTAGTGAATTAATTTTGTGAATTAAAAGATGGCACAATTTATAAATTTCTAATAAAACTGTCATTGGGCAAATCATTTGACCCCAAAGAGTTTTGCCGCTTTCCCATGCTCCCAGTCACCAGAAATGAAAGTAATAACCTGCAGTAAATATGCAAAATTTGAAAGTTGTAGTATAGACTCCCCCAAAGGTTCCCTAATATCTCAGCTTATAAAAATGAACTGCATTATTCAGTTAAATTGTTTCAATTTACAGTATTGGGACAAAGGAAGCATGTGAATTAAAACTGAATTGCCATGAAATTTGATACTGAAATTGAATTGAAGAATTTTATAAATTTTTGAGAGATATTGCCTTAATATTAAGACTATTATATATTAACATTTTGAAGTATACATGACAACAAATGCAGTATATTGTTAAGACACTGAATGAAGTAAAATATTGTACATTTAAAGGTCATAAGAACGAATGGTGTGCTGTGCATCACACTGTGAAATACAAGACTAATGTCACCATCTTAGCACATAAAAATTACACATTTTGTTTTTCACATACACAGGAAACAATATTCAATAATCAAAAATAACTGATAAACTATTTTTGTACTTTC
The DNA here is from genome assembly GCF_003254725.2 of Canis lupus dingo. Lineage (NCBI taxonomy): Eukaryota > Metazoa > Chordata > Mammalia > Carnivora > Canidae > Canis > Canis lupus. Next base: position 743,400 of record NC_064253.1, on the reverse strand, counting down.
CAACGCTTAGTTTTTAGACTTAGATTTGACAATAAAACTAAGGTTGTATATATTTTATATATTGTTTTAGGTCCTAAAACCATATTTTCAGTGGTGTGCTAGAGTCAGTTAATACTGTTTGTTTAGGACAATTTTTAAATATTCAGGGTTTCTTGGAATTGTAGTAAGCATACTTAAAATGAGATCTACCCTCTTAACAGATTTTTAAAGTTCATAATACAGTATTATTGACCATGAGCACAGTGCTCTTACAGCAGATCTCTAGAACTTATCAACTCGTGTAATTGAAGCTTTGCCTATTGACCAGTAGCTCTCCATTTCCACCTTCTCCCAGCACTTGGCAACCTGCATTGTACTTTCTATGAGTTTGAGTTTTTAGATACCTCATGTAAGTTGAAGCATGCAGCATTTGTCCCTGTATTTCACTTAGCATGATGTCCTGACCTAGTTGTTAATTATTGGCAGCTTGAAATAGTCAATGGTAGGAATATTTACACCATGGAAAATGGAAAACGCCGGAAGTCAGATTTTTGTTCATTTGTTTTGTTTTGTTTTCTTTCCAGAGAGCTAGATTACCAGCACATTTCTAAATACTTTAGTGAAAATATCTGATGGTTGATTTTTTTCTTATACATTGTCAGGGTCAGTCATTTTTTATACTCTATCAGATCACTGTAGGCATTTGGGGTTCTGATCTGTGACTAGGGAAAGACACAAACATTTTAGTAGGCAGATCAGAGAATGCTGGGAGCAGTACTCCCAGCAGATTGAGGACCATGAAGATTTGCTTTAATTGGATGGTTTATTGCCTGGTCTCTTCTAGCCTGGAGATCTACCAGTGGATGCATGACACAGAGTTAGGGCAGGCTACCAATCAGGAGAGTAAGAGCTCAGGAGAGTATGAAGTTTAAGATAGTATGAACTAGCATTAAAGATGGTAATTTGAAGTATCATTAAAGAAAGACCCCAACATGTAGTGACTCTAGAACCAACACCTGAGCAAGGCAGATTCAGTTTCCTAAGAGGAAGAGGTTAGTGAAAGCTAAGTTTGCTGAAGAGGAGTATTACTCCATTCTCTGCTGGACACAACTCCTGTGCTTATTTTTGGACACACACGTACCTTTAAGATCTAATCCATTTTATGTGGAACATCTGTTACTCTCCCTAGATGGAGATTGAAGATACATAGCTTATACCATTGAGAAGAAAAAAAAGTCTCTCCTAAAAATTCAAATGAAATGCATCAACTCCCATGATTGGTCCTGAGATAGATCTGTAAAGAGAAGAAATCTCTGAGGCATTGACTGTAGGGGAAGGGTTAGGGCAGGAGAGCATCTCTGAATCAGGTTTCTGGACTCTATGGGAAGAGGAGGTCATGGTAGCAGGAGATTCCAGAGATATCATTCGAGGGTAATTAATTATTCTAGGGGGTTGTTTTTATTCTCTTAGAATAAAGTGCATTGGAAGAAACAGTGTGAAGAAACAGTGTGATGAATCACCAAAGTATGGTTTACTGTGAAGCCAGAAAAGCGTGAGCTTACATTGGAGATGCCCTAGCAGTGATTCAGATGGTGGTCATATGCTTTTGTAGAGCTTAAAATAATAGACTATTTTGACTGTATTTGATTGAGATCACTGTCTCTTTCTACTGTAATTTTTCTTCCACCACATTTCCTGTTCTTGCAGGTAGTGGCCCTTCTAAGGGGAAATTGTATTGCAGATATATTTTTAAAATACAACTTGAAAAGATGTATTCTTATTTGATCTTATCTGATATAAGATCAAAATATTCTTATTTTGAAATGACAGAAAGCAGTTTCACTTGATTATTAATAATTCCCAAGTTTCTTTTTTATTAAGCCAAAATTTATTTTGAAAATTTTTGCCGAAGGATCTTTAACATTCAATATCTATCAGTAAACTCATTTAGAAATAAAATAATATGTTGAAAGTATTATCTAAGTAGCAAAATAACTCCCAGGTAAATGCCTGGCTGTCTTCAGTGAGTGTTGGGATACAGGGCTTCCTCATCTCGTGGGAGGGCTGAGTGTTGACAGAGAGCTACATTTCTCTATATGAAGTGCTTGAGATGATAGGGGTAATAGATGCATATATCTAGTCTAGTTTGATTTGGTTAGTTGAGGAAAAGAGGAAAAAAGACACTATATTGTAATTGAATGAGGAAAGCTTTTACAAAGGCTGGTAATTTGAAAGCTATAAAGGAAAACATATTATGTGAATATGTGGCTGTATGCATTACATATGTGTTTTTTTGCATGCCAAAGATATCATCAACAACATCAAAGCTTAAGGAATATATTAGGAAATTTACCTGCATAATATATGAGAGGCGAATGGACAATATCAATAAAGTACAAAATACAGAATAGTTCTTACAAAATAATGGGAAAAAAGATATATAATCCCATGAAAAACATAAGCAGTGAATATAAAAAATAACAATTTGTGGAAAAGACAATGGCTGGTAAACTTATACTTGGTCTCAGTGTATTTAGAGATATGTGAGCATTCATTTCACTTCCATAACTTTGGCAGGTAGTTAAATTAATGATAATTCCTTTTGTTGGCATGGATACTGGGGGAAACTGTACACTCATGTAATTGTAGTAGAAATATGAGTCATTATATCCTTTTAAATGAGCTATTTGGCAAGATCTATAAAATTTAAATAAACACATAGACTTTGACCCAGCAATAAGGCTCTTGTGAATCTATTCTAAACAAATTAGAACACTAGGGACTCATACATACGTGTTTAGTGCTATACAGTTGACGATGACAACAAATTGGAAATGGAATTAGTGCTAATTAAATAGGTGAATGATTGAATAAACTGTGGTACATCTGTACATTGCACAGAATACATTCATTATAAGGAGTAGGTTAGTGTTTTACCCATTGACCAGCATAAATTTCCATGATGTATTGTTACATGAAGAATGAAAGTTGCAGAAATGTATATAAAATAGGATTACATTAGGGATCCCTGGGTGGCGCAGCGGTTTGGCACCTGCCTTTGGCCCAGGGCGCGATCCTGGAGACCCGGGATCGAATCCCACATCGGGCTCCCGGTGCATGGAGCCTGCTTCTCCCTCTGCCTATGTCTCTGCCTCTCTCTCTCTCTCTCTCTGTGACTATCATAAATAAAAAAAAAAAAAATAGGATTACATTAAACTTAAAGTGTCAAAGAGCTCTTTGATTTTATTATATATGCATGGAAAAATATGGTAATAAACACATAAGGTTATTTGTATTGGTTATTAGACATGTGTTGATTAGGCAAAGGAAAGAAGGGAGGGGTCAAAATAAGACTGTAAGAAACAGGAAGTTCCCAGATTAAAAAAAAAAGGACAAGGGATCCCTGGGTGGCGCAGCGGTTTGGCGCCTGCCTTTGGCCCAGGGCGCGATCCTGGAGACCCGGGATCGAATCCCACATCAGGCTCCCGGTGCATGGAGCCTGCTTCTCCCTCTGCCTGTGTCTCTGCCTCCCTCTCTCTCTCTGTGTGACTATCATAAATAAATAAAAATTTAAAAAAAAAAAAATAAACTAAAAAAAAATAAAAAAATAAAAAAAAAGGACATGATATATGATTCAGTTCAATTTGTACAAAAGTTTAACTGTATGTGTGTAAAAGTGTATACATGTGAGAAAGGAAAGATGTTTTAAAATATGGTCACTATTATGAATTCACTTGTATCTTCCCAAACTTCATATGGGAACCTCCAGCCCTTGGTGTGACACTCTTTGGAAATAGGGTATTTAAGGAGGTACTTAAGGTTAAATGAGTTCACAAATGTAGAGCCTTCATCCAAGAACACGGGAAATCAGGGATGTGTGTACACAGAGAAAGCCATATGAAGGCACAACAAGAAGGTAGCCATCTGCAAGCCGGAGACGCCTCAGGAGAAACCAAACCTACTAATACCTTGATCTTGGAATTCAGCTTCCATGATTCTGAGAAACAAATTTATGTTGTTTAAGTCACCTAATCTGCAGTCTTTTGTTATGGCAGCCCTCACAAACTAGTACTATCAATCAAATTATTCATGTGGTTTACCTCAATATTTCAGGTGATTTTGTATTTTTTTCTTTAGATGTGTCTATGCTATGTGATTTTTTTTTAACAGTGAAAATAAGTTATTTTTAGGGCTATTATTTTTAAAACATTTAATTAATTAACAGAGAGAAAGAGAGAGCTCAAGTGTCACGGGAGGGGCAGAGGGAGAGTGAGAGGGAGAGTCTTAAGCAGGCTCCACGCTGGGCTGGGCATGGAGCTCCTTGTAGGGTTTGATCTCATGACCCTGAGATCATGACCTGAGCCAAAGTTTAGAGGTTGTCACTTAACCGACTGAGCCACGTAGGCATCCCATTTTTAAAACATTTTAAATGAGATAAAAAGGAATAAGAGGTAGTAGGCCCTGGAATTAAAAGGTCATGTTACCTGACCAAATTCAGCAAAATGGAAAATGAAAGGTACGTCTTATATAGTGTTGGAGAGGGGCAGAAACACCCCAAGGGAGCATAGAAAGAATGGGTATAGACAGTGAGAAGATAACAGAATAGCCTCTCAGAGGGAAGCAGAGATGCAGAACAGATAGGCTCAGAGGAAATAAAAGACCTTTTGGCTTCAGTCTCTTTATGGACTGGTAGTACCTTATTATTGTTTTCATATTTCCATGAGATTTCACATATCTTTCTAAAATATTTTTTTCTGATAACTTGAATCAAATCTCTGCCGTGTATCCTAATGTCTACTAGAAAAATATGCAAGACTTCTATTTTGTTACAGAGAAATCTGATTGCCATGGCTTAGAACGTTTCATCCCGAGTGTTGCCCAGCACTGCACTGAAGACCAAGGGCTCTAAGATCTCCGAAGTTTTCACATTTAAGTCTGTATGTCTTCTCTAACATTGCCATACTGTGAAGCTTTCCTTGTCACTTATTTGGTTTTGAGCTTGTGGTAAGAAAAAGGGTGAATGACTCCCCCAGCTGAAAGATAAACCGAAGCCAATCATTATTTGAAAAAAAAAAAAATTAGTTGAAGAAAAGATTTCAGAACGGAAGTATTCTCCTACATTTGTAGAATAAAAGCTTGCTGTTCAGCACCATCACAGTTTCCTTGATGGACTACAATGAGATCAGCATTTGGCTTTGGGTTTGTCATTGCTATTTAGTTTGTTTTTTAAAAGATTTTATTTATTTATTTATTAGAGAGAGAGAGAGAGCACACATGAACAAGGAGAGAGGCAGAAGAAGAGGGGGAAGCAGACTCCCTACTGAGCAGGGAGCCGTACTTGGGGTTCAATATGAGGACCTCAAGATCATGACCTGAGCGGAAGGCAGACACTTAGCCGACTGAGGCACCCAAGTGCCCCTGGGTTGTTTCTGAAGTAAGCTCTTGTTTTCTGCCTCATCTCTAATTTATCTCACCGTCTGTTGGACTGAAGCACCTTTGTCAAGATTTTCTCCCTACCCAAGAGCTTAAAATGGCTCATAGTCCTTGGTGCTCTCTGATGGGTTTGCCAGTTTTTGTGCTTATCTTATCCATTAGTTCTTCAGCAATGTTTAGGAAATTGGGTCACGCTTTGCTATTCTCTTTACATGTCATTAATGTTTTACCTCAAACATTGTATATTCTACAGGCTTCTCTTCCCCCTTTGTCTTTAGTTACTTGAATTCTTTGTGGTTGACTTCATGTCTTTCCCTTATTCTGAAGCATTTTCTGATCAATCTCATGCTAAAAGCGAACACTTACTTTTGACTTTCTCACGTACTTAGAATTTATCCCACACAGGTTAGCTGGACATTTATTTGGCTATGAAAATAAGAGAGCCTGTTTAGAATACTCTCTAAAGTGGGGGAAAAAAAACAAAAAATTCCAAGCCTAAATGAAGGATCCCCATACAGACCTATAGATGAGCTACTCACTGGTCTCAATACCACAGCTTGTGATATACTCAGGTAGTCACACAAGAATGTTAATAAAATCCCTTGTGCCTGAAAGAAGGGAAATGATGGTATTCTGACTACAAACATCCATAATACTAGATCCTTAAGATGGCTCTGGTATATTTACTCTTAAATAAGACTGTGTCCTCAGGACAAATTATGATGACTGTACATCAGGTAGGAGTCCCAAAATGCTTAAAAAGTTCTCTGTTCATTTGACAGGCTTGGATGTGACAGTGCGTATAAGGTTAATTAATTCCCTTCCCTAAAACCCAACTATTAAATATAAAATATTAAAAAACAGGGAAGGATTTTCATCCTCATAAAACTAGCAACTGAAACTTATAGTTTGTGATAAAATTTGGCCAGATACAGAGACATGGCTCCAGTTGAAAAAGGAGGCTGAAATCTGATTATAAGGCTTCATTTTTTTCCTTTACACATATATTTCCCTAAATACAACTTTTTATATGCTAAAGAGAAGAGAAGGGAAGAAACTGGAAATAATAATATGTTAGATAATTTTGGAGATATAAGAAAAGACAAATGAACAAAAATTAAATAATCCTATGTGTCTGAACTTGCTAACAATGGGACTTCCCTGGGAGCTATGGGACCATATACGGACCTGGCTTTTTGCCAAGGAGAGTGGAGAACAGATTGGGGCACAGATATATGTAAGCCATATAGGGCTGTACATCCCAATGCAGCTGCTTGTTTTCCTATAACCTATTATCAAAATGAGGCCCAGCATGGGGAGGCCCTCAATAAGTGCCAGCATATAAACTGAATTCTTATTGTGCGTTTACCAATGGCACATGTGCAAACATATACATGATTGATACTTTACCAGTGTGATTTGATAAGGCTGCATATATTATTTATTTTTGTTCCTTCATTTTTTTCAGTAGTTCATTCTGATTGGTCAGATAGGTTGTACTCTTTGTACTTTTTTTTTTTTTTTTTTTATGTTTCTTCATCAATAGCTTTTGTTTTTTTGTTTTTTTTTTTTTATTTTTTTTTATTGGTGTTCAATTTACTAACATACAGAATAACACCCAGTGCCCGTCACCCATTCACTCCCACCCCCCGCCCTCCTCCCCTTTCTTTGTACTTTTTTACTATGACCTTCATACAAACATTACTCATATACCACACCCACACTTTTCAACCAACTTACTATAACACACATTCTTCTACCTTTTTTTTTCACATTCTTCTACCTTAAGAACAATACTGCCAACCCACACAACATACCACACCCAAAGCCTCTCTTTATTATACCCTTCACCAAAACATGAGCACCCAGCGAAGCCCTAATATAAAACTTCCTCCAACATATTCACCAGTCACAATGATCATAGATTATAGAGCCCATGCAATAACCAAGATCATTCACCTTAAGTAGTTATTGACCATTTACTTTAAATCACATATGCATATGTGTACCTATGTTATTTTAAAAACTGGAAAATATTTTTGTCCTCTGTGCTTGATGGTGTGTGTATGTGTGCGAGAGTCTGTTGGTTGGAGGAGGAAACTGGGGAGACAGATGAAGAGTAGAGAAATTGCTGACTGCCTCTTTAGAGAACATGCATCTTGAGTCCATCACTAACTACTAATGTCCAGGGATCAATACTGTAAATATGGATTCTTGTCGCTTTACAAAAAAGTCATAAAGTCATTTCTGAAATAGGTCTGAGTGAAAGGAACACTGTCTGTCATAGTTCTGATAAAGAATGTGAGTTAAGCTTATGGCCATGCTAATAAATTCTATAGAATTATTCAAAGGGATCCAACATTCTTCATGAACTTTGTGAGCAAAGCATGTTTTTCAAGATTGTCTCTGCTAAAAAGTCTAAAATAGCTTCTTCTTGGTTCTGCTTAATGGCTAATTTCCCTTATTGGTACTCCTTAACCTATTAATATAGTAAAAGTAGACAGATACTTGCCAAAGTGCTCTCTGAAAAGCAAAAATTGATTTTGTTTTGAGGAATGGTTACTGAAGATAATGCAGAGATTTTTGAATTTTTTCAAGGCCATATAGAAACTTTTTAGACTATAGTAAATCTCTGTTGTTTTTGCTTAAGGGCATCCATTTCTCACTCTTCTATTACTAGCACCTCAACCTCTTTTTGGAGATACCATTTCTCTTGAACTGTGAGTACAGGGGAACCATAGCTACCCCAGGATGGGCATGTCACTCAACATAATTTACTCTCATTTCCCTAGAGATACAAATTGTTTTACAGATAACATCAGAAACTAATATTTTGGGGATCCCTGGGTGGCTCAGCAGTTTAGCGCCTGCCTTTGGTCCAGGGTGTGACCCTGGAGTCCCGGGATCGAGCCCCACATCGGGCTCCCTGAATGGAGCCTGCTTCTCCCTCTGCCTATGTCTCTGCCTCTCTCTCTCTCTCTGTCTCTGTCTCTGTCTCTCTGTCTCTCATGAATAAATAAATAAAACCTTAAAAAAAGAAACTAATACTTTGATAGAACTTACTGGCTGCCAAGCACTGCTGCAAGTACTTTAGGTGTATTAAGTAATATAATCCCACAAATCCTCCAGTTGTTTCAGGCAATAAGGACTATTTTAGAGATGACAAGATTAAAACTCACAAAAGTTAAACAACTTGATCAGCGAGACATAATTAGTAAGCCCTGACCCATGATATGAACCAGTTTTTCTAGCTGTAGAGTCTGTCGTCTTAACTCAAAGGCTTGCGTCCTTAGTCAGTCTAATTATGGAAGTTGTGCTGGAATTATTGGGAAGGAGATGTTTTCTTTTTTTTTCTCTCTCTTTTTTTAAAGATTTTTTTATTTTAGAGAGAGAATGAACAAGTTGTGGGGAGGGGCAGAGGGAGAGAGAGAGAGAATCCTGAAAACAGACTCTCTGCTGAGTGCAGAGCTGGATGTGGTGCTTGATCCTAAGACCCCAAGATTGTTACCTGAGCCGAAATCAAGAGTCAACTGTTAAACCAACTGAGCCACCCAACTGCTCAAAAGAGATGCTTTCATATTGTGTGGGCTTACTGGGTTGCTAGGATGCAAACCTAGAGATGCTAGTAGCCATCTTGCCATCTCTTTGAGAGGCTGTTGAGAATGTAGTAATGGAGGCACAGGGACAAGAGATAGATTTCACCACCTCATTCGAAGCTGATATCCCTCTGGAATTTTAGGTACATGAGTTATTTAATCTCTGTTGTCAAACATAAATTATTTAAGCCAGTTTGAACTGGGTTCCTATCACATGTCATTGGGATGTCCTAATCCACAGATATGTACTTAACTTGATTCCTAGGCTATTGAGAATTGAGGGAGGGTTGATGGGAAGAAATGAAAAATAAAAAATGCCTAGTAAACCTGTCCAGGGCCACATAATGGAAGCAGTTGTGCCTGTTCCAGACACACAAGAACATGGGCTGGGGTTCATTTAGTTTGGATTATTTTTTTAAGTTTATTTATTTATTCATTCATTCATTCATAGACACAGAGAGAGAGAGAGAGAGAGAGAGAGAGAGAGAGAGGCAGAGACACAGGAGGGAGAAGCAGGTTCCATGCAGGGAGCCTGCCATGAGACTCAATCCCGGGTCTCCAGGATCACGCCCCGGGCTGCAAGTGGCGCTAAACCGCTGCGCCACCGGGGCTGCCCATTTAGTTTGGATTTTAAACTGTAACAATATGTGAAGTGGTTATTTTCTAAGTTAGAAAAAAGAGGAAAATATGATAAACAAGTATGTTCTCATGCTAATAAGTAACAAATGGGAATTTTAGTTTTGAAAAGAAGGAAAAGTAGTATCTCTCGAGTGTTAAAATATACCAAACACTATTCTAAATGCTTTCTTGTATTTTATTATTTAAGTGTCCCAACACAATGCAGAGGAAGATATTTTCCACGTGTGGAGACTGAGGTTTGGGATGTTAAACTATCCAAAGTGAAGATGAAAGTATTCTATCTATAGCTGATACTTGGTCAGAAAACCAAATGACTTATCCTGATTACCTGTCTCTTTTCTCCCTCCACACAAGAGTCTTGTACAGCTTAATGTCCAATCTCCACAGCAGCTAGAAGTGGGCATATGACATACTTTATGCTAATGAAGTTTAACCAGAGGGACGCCAGGGTGGCTAAGTGGTTGAGCGTCTGTCTTTGGCTCAGGTCATGATCCTGGAGTCCTGGGATCGAGTCCCTCATGAGGCTCCCCGCATGGAGCCTGCTTCTCACTCTGCCTATGTCTCTGCTTCTCTCTTTGTGTCTCATGAATAAATAAGTGAAAATCTTTAAAAAAAAATTTTTTAAGCAGAACTCTTACTGAGGATTCTGGAAAGTACTAAAAGGAACATATGTATCTGATGCCTTGCAGTTCCCTCTTATATTCTGAAGTGAATATGGGCTCAATTCTTGGGGCTTTAGCAGCTATTTTATAACTATGGTGGAAGAAGCAAATTCCTGAAAGGGTGGTAGAATGTAAAGATAGAGGGAACCTGGGATTTGTGGACATCATCAAAGACTGCCTACCTCCAGATTTTTTTCTTAGGCTAGATGATTAAATGTCTTTATTGCTTATCCCATTATTACTTGCAGTCTACCATGTATGCATGATTATTTTCTTATTTGCCACTGAATGTACTTCTGATATATAGACCTTAGATAAACCCATGGCTAATGCCCCTGCTGTTTTTCTTATAATACAACCTTTTTGGCCATTATTTTCTTGCTTCATCAGTGAAAATGGTTGTGGTATTTGGAGTTGGTTATATGTAAAAAAAATCTATATTTAGTATATAAGTACTATATATATGTATATATAATATATATTATATTTTGAACACAAAAAACCATTGCTAGCTAAATGTAAATTACCTTATCCTTTCTTCAAACTCTTTTTTCTTTTTTAAGATTTCATTTATTTATTCATGAGAGACACACAGAGAGAGGTAGAGACATAAGCAGAGGGAGAAGCAGGCTCCATGCAGGGAGCCCGATGTGGGACTTGATCCAAGGACCCCGGGATCACGCCCTGGGCCCAAGGCAGATGCTAAACTGCTGAGACACCGAGGGATCACCTTTCTTCGAACTCTTGCACTTAATTTTTCTCTTTGAATCTCTCCTACTCTTCTCTTTCCACTTGTAGTACAGGAGTTAACAGTAAGGCACAAGAATTAGTAGTAGAACAGGAAGATGATGCTAATTTTCTGTTAGGTTGAAAGAAGATAATGATAAGATTATTTTGTGCCAATATGGTGTTTACATATAAAAACTTTTAACAAGATCCAAAAGAATGCATGAAGCAAAAGACTAATTGCCTGTTTTTAAGACAGGATCAGAAGTCTGTGACTTCCTAGCTTTTCATCACACTCATGTCAGACTTTTATTTTTATTTATTTATTTTTAAAAGATTTTATTTATTTGATAGATAAGCCTCATGTATTTTTTTAGATGTTCCTTTTCATTTCAATTCTTAAAAGCTCAATAGTAATTTAGAATCATCTCTTTTTGAAAATACCTATCAAACAATAGTTGGAAGCAGGTTGTCATGCTTTAACTAATTAATTAATTTATTAATAATTTTGGGTCCCCAACCTGATGGTTGAGCTGCATGTATTTGCAAAAATTGATAACCTGCATGTTTCAGGCAAACAGCTTAGCCAAATTCTCAAGATATAAAATGAGACAAACAAGAGGGACGTAGAAAGGATCAACAACCAGTGGTTACTCCAAAACCAATTCACAGGAGTCTGAATTTGGTAGGTAAGGGAAAATGTGAAATTTTACCTTCTCTCTACTGGGCAATATAGAGATCCGGGAGAGCAGACTCTGGTAAGAATTCTCACCCTTACCAGCATTTTCAAGTTTTTCTAGGATTCTACCTGCAGTCTCTGAAGTGAGTGGGATTTAAAGTAGAGAGTATAGCCATAGTATTTACCAGAATTTGGCAAGAGCTTCACTGATGTTTTTTTAAAGGGCATTTGTGACTTAAAAAAAAAAAACAAACCAGATCGGCTCTACACTCAACGTGGGGCCTGAACTCATGTCCTGAGCTCAAGAGTCCCATGCTCTACTGATTGAGCTAGCCAGATGCCTCAACTTTTCATTAATTTTTAATTTTACCTTTCCCATGGCTGTTTAAGGGAATAACTGGTAGCAGTTTACGGAGAGTCCCTTGGAGTCCCATCAGCCCTGGGAGGGGCCCATATCAGGACCCTTCCTTGAGGCTATGAGAACATTGGAATTGGTGTCAAAAGATGACACAAAACCTTTGAGGACAATCTTTTTTCTAGTTGCAGAGTTGATTATAAAAGAGACATTGATTTCTGGGTCAGTGTTTTAATTATGGACTCCTAGGAGGTTACAACAGGTGAGGCCCAGGTGTTTTAGTTTGCTGGGTTTGGAGCTATTGCAGTTATAAGGCCATTCGTGTGGTGGACTTTTGTTTATGGTCTTGTGGTCTCTTAAGAGTGGAAAGGTCATTAAAGGATTAGTAGATTCTGAATATTCAGGTAAAGAAGGAGAGAGGGGAGTAGTAGGAATCACATCAGTCTTACAGTCTTGTTTTAGGTAACTTTTGTGTCTACCTTTTCATTAGTCTTTTGCAATTAATCCTTCATTGGAGCTATTTTGAATTTTCGAAGACTCTTAGAAGCTTCCGCATACCAGTTAAAATAGTTATCCCATTTTGTTTGTTTGATTTGGGAACTCTTGCTTTCAGGTACACTTCTAAAATGAACAGTCTTGTAGAATTGGAACATTCCCCTAAAAGCTGTCGCAATTCTAGGTTGTCTTAGTAAGATGCTGCCATTTTTGTAGCTATATAGATTTTCTGGGACCACAGTTCTTGACATAAAATAAGCATTTGAGCTGGAAGATGACACGTTCAATTCTTTGAAACTGGAAGATCAGAATTCTTTAGCTAAGCCTTGTCTCTTGAAGCCAAATAAATACTGAAGAAGGATGTGCCAGTGGGTTGGGAGTTTTGTTTTACTCTGTATCTTGTTGCACAGAAATTTTCTTGTGGTTGGTGGGTGACCTAATGTCAATCTAACCCATTCCACGACTAACTTATCCTAGCCAGACATTATAGAGTTAGATAGCGAGTTCTCTAATGGCTTTTAAGTGCTTAACCCAGGCCCGCCAGTTTTGTACCTTTGGGTTTTGAGGTTCCTGTTAGCAAGAGCTCTATTATTTCTTTCACAAAAACATTTCTCTATAGTTAAAACCCTAATGGCTTTAAAACCCTAAATGGCTTTTAATAGTCCAACTTGTGCCTACTTAGATTTTGATGTGCCATTGATCAAAAAATTCTGAATTTCTTGTCTTGTTTTTATAAGTCCTCCAGCAGTTTGTGCTCTGGACTTATTCTGAAATTTCATGAGTCCACTAATGGCTGCCACCTGTTGTGGACTGACAATATAGTTACCTTGGAACCTTTCCAGGATCCCAGAACCTTTCTGGTAACTATAGATTTATATATTTAATATAAATTTATCTATAATATGTCTTCTTGAAACTCATTTTAATAATATTCAATATATATTTATATTTTATGTTGTATAGCCCACATTATATATTTACACATTTATTTATATGTTTAAATAATAATTTATTTTGATATTTACATATTTTATATGCATTTATATAGTGTATTTATTTATTTATTAAATATTTTATTTATTTATTATGAGAGAGACAGAGAGAGAGAGAGAGAGGCAGAGACACAGGCAGAGGGAGAAGCAGGCTCCATTCAGGGAGCCCGATGTGAGACTCGATCTCGGGACCTTGGGATCAGGACCTGAGCTGAAGGCAGACGCTCAACTGCTGAGCCACCCAGGCGTCCCTATAGTATATTTATATAATTGAAAATATTAATTATATTTTATATATTTAAATACTTATTTAAGTATTTAATACTTGAAATACTTTATATATATTAAATATATCAGTATTTTTGATATCAAATAAACATACTGATATTTTTAAGTATATAGTTTCTTTGGATTAGAGAACAGCATGCAGAGCTCAAATTCATGTGTGACTTACTCATGGCCTTTTATATCAACTAGAGAAACAGTGAAATCACACATTCAGCAGGCACCTGTGTGACTTTTCGTCCCATAGGCTGTTAGCAGTTAACTTCAGATCCCATTCTTCACTGCCCCCAACTGTAAAAGAAATGATCAAAGAAGATGATTTAGGAGATAACGAACATACTTTTTAGTTAACACTTCATGAAGGAGACACAAAGAACTGCACAATAGGTCAGAAGGCAGGAAGCTTTTATAGGGTAAAGAATAAAGAACAAGGAAGGGACAAATAGATAGCCTGGGGGCATGTCAACTTGTTTGGGGTGAGAGGGCCCAGGGTTGACTTGGTGTCTGAGGGGATTGGTGGACTGGTTGTACTGCATTTTTGGTCAGAGAGTTTACAGGGACACAAAGTTATCCAAGTTTTGGTTTGCTTCCATGACACCCTGATTGGGAGCAGCTCCATCTTGGGCCTAGAAAATTATTTCAACACTCTCTTTGATTTTCAGCAATTTGACTATGATATGTATAGGTAAGAGTTTCTCTGTGTTTTCCTTTTTTGTTAAACTTTTTGCATTTGTATCATTATGTTTTTCACTAAGTTGTGAAAATTATCACTCTCTTATTTCTTCAAATACTTTTCTGCCTTGTTCTCTCCCTCACCTTCTTGTGGCACTTCAGGTTTGTCTAGGATAATACTTATTAATATTGTTCCAGAGTTTCACTGAGGCTCTGTTAATTTATTTCAATCCGTTTTCTCTCTGTCCTTCAAAATGGGTAATTTCAATTGATTGAACTTCAAATTGATTGATTTTTTCTACTGTTATGCAGTCTTCTATTCAGTTTCTCCAGTGAAGTTTTCATTCCCAGTTATTATACATTTCATTTCTATTATTTCCATTTGTATAGAGTTGTTGAATCAATGTGTTGTGCACTCAAAACTAAGATAAAGTTTTATGTTGATTATTCTTCAATCAAAAACCCGTGTATAGGGGGATAAACTCCAGGCTGGAGGAGGGAGTTGCTATTTGCAGGGATCACAAGAATTTACTAGGCTGATGGTCACTCCCATTTCTTTTTCCTCTTTTCTTAAAATGATAGTTTTATTGAGCTATAGTTCACATAGATTTTATTTCTTGATCTACTTGTCAGTAAAATCGACGTTTGTTTGAAAATACATTAGTAAAAATAATTTTAATGGGAGGAGTTTGGTGACGACTGGGTGGCTCAGCAGTTGAGCTTCTGCCTTCAGATCAGGGCATGATCCCGGAGTGCTAGGATCAAGTCCCACATCAGGATCCCTGCATGGAGCCTGCTTCTCCCTCTGCCTCTCTCTGTGTCTCTCATGAATAAATAAATAAAATCTTAAAGAAAATGGGAGGAGTTTGGTGTGTGCTTATCTAGAACAATTACCAAATAGCAAATGAAGAGCCCACGGTACAGAACACTGTGTAGAAAATGCTGCCATTTTGTAAAAGGTGAAAATAGTTGTGCATCTTTGCTCATAGGTTCATTAAATAGACCTGCTAAGATGACATGATCCCTCTGGTACAGACACTTGATGAATGGTCATTGCATGTGAAGGGAATTATTTTTTTTTTAATTTATTTATGATAGTCATAGTCACAGAGAGAGAGAGAGAGAGAGGCAGAGACACAGGCAGAGGGAGAAGCAGGCTCCATGCACCGGGAGCCCGACGTGGGATTCGATCCCGGGTCTCCAGGATCGCGCCCTGGGCCAAAGGCAGGCGCCAAACCGCTGTGCCACCCAGGGATCCCTGAAGGGAATTATTATTGTATATGTATATAGCCCTTGAATTATAAACTCTATAGAGGATTTCTATTCAACAAATAATAAAAGAAAAATTAAAGCCAAAATATCACTACAAATGATATAGGTCTACTCCTTATTCAGTTTCCACCCTGACTGGGTGTACTTTTACTTCCTGCCCTGACCACCCAGAGTTAGCAAGGACTCCACAGGTTTCAGGGCTCAGTCCTTGAGAAGACTACCCTCACTTCAGTCACCAGCTGCACTTGGGGGAATTCCCAGGTCATCTGGACCCCAACTGTCTACGAATTAGAAGGGCTTGCTAATTGATTAGAATGATTCACATGAGTCAGGAAAATTTTATACTTACACATACAGTTTTATTTAAAAAGAAGACACAAAGGCTGAGGTATGGGAGGGAATACACAGCTTCCATGCCTCTCTTCATTGAGCCAGTGTGTGCACCCTCCCAGAACATCAATGCAAACATCAACCCAAAAGCCCGCTGACCCTTGGTGTTCAGAGTTTTGATGGGAGTTTCATTACATAGACATCATTAGCCACTTGATTGAACTCATTCCCCACTCTCCTTTGCCTTCCCAGAGGTCCAACTGGCCCAAAGTCCCACCGTCTGTTCACATGGTTGGTCTTTTTGGTGGCCAGCCACTAACCTGAAGCTACCTAGGATCCTGCCAGCAATCACTTCATTGTTATATGGATAGATGTCTCTCTGTGATTTGTCCTGCATAACCAACCGGGACTTGCAAGCAAACTAAGAAATGTTGTTTGAGAAACTCATGCTATGTAAATAATCATGGGAACCTTGTTATTTAAAATAGATTATTTGTCCTCCAGGACAGAACTGACCATTCTGTTCTGGACACCAAGAGCTACAAATCTGGTCTTACATGCCCTCCTACTGCAGGCTGGCCAGGCCACATGGAATGAAATCCAGGAGAGGAGATAAGCACACATACTCCAGGCTCCTTGAAAATATAGAAACATAGTCATCAGAGAGGGAGAAAAAAGCATTAGAGACTATTAACTATAGGAAACAAACTGAAGGTTGCTGGAGGAAAGATGGGTAGGGGAATGTATTAATTGGGTGATGGGCATTAAGGAGGGCACATGATAGGATGAGCACTGGGTGTTATACACAACTGATAAATTATTGAACACTAAATCTGAAACTAATGATGTACTCCAGGTTGGTTAATTCAATTTAAATAATAAAAAAAGAAAGAAAATATAGGAACAAAATGACATGGAAATGCAGCTCCCTATAAACTGCACCTAGGCAAATAAATGTTTAATTTCAAACACTGTCATTTGCCCTATAAATATGGCCCTTATGGGGACAGTCAGTTGGAAGTCTCACCTGAGGGAGCACATTCTGCCAAGCCCCTCAATCAGAACTCTAACATGGCTGTTTCCATGGGGCTTCCCCAGATGTATCCAATTTGATGTAACTTTGCCACATTCCTATTTATTGCCTACTATTACCTCAATCTATGTGTAGATTCCTTTCCTCTTCTGTTTCTATTAGGTTTCTATAATAAAAGTAAAGTTTTCTTTTTTATTTTTCAAAACCAAAATATGGTTGCTGTGAATCTTTTGTTCAAGAATAAGCATAACAAAGTAAACTCGGGAAATTCCCATATTTTCTGAAGCTCTGTACCAGGAACCAGGGACAAAGATGAGATACACTCTTTATTCGACTTCACTCTCCATAGAATTTGGGCTGTTCAAGGTTAACAGGGGGGCCATGAGTGTCGTTTTTCCAAAACTCAGGTCTGTGTTCTCTGATTCTGGATTCAATTTCTGTCTGGAGCCTGGGGCCTGGTTGGAGTGTCCTTTTGGGGTCACTGAGAAGCCTCCTGCTGGGGTCCCTGTGTCCAACCCTTACTCATGATGCCCAAAGCATACAAAATAAATAGCCATGATGTCTTTCAGTTTCACTTCCTGGCAATGGCTGTGTTTCTCAGAAAATAAGCCTACTGAACTTTTATTTCACTTTCTGTTCCTGGAAATGCAGGGCTCTACAATGTGCTGGCTGCCTCTTTACTATTGGCCAAATTCCTGTGGGGGTGGAGGAAAGGCCAGACATTATTTAAATCCTGCCAGCTCCTCACACACAATTTAGACGTTTCAAGTCACAGTTGGCTTTTTAATCTGCAGAGGGACCATCGCACCACACAGGACCTGTTCCAGTGCGAGGCCAGTCTTCGCAGAGGAGTGTTTCTGCCTTGGGCTGCAGGGAGCACTTCATCCAGGCTCTACATTTCCTGCCCTGCCAGGGGACACATTCAGAGCTCAACTCCTTTTTTTCAGGAGCTGGTAAGCAATAAACCACTTTGGATTGAGTATGGGTCTAAAAATAGAATTACAGATCTGTAGGTCTAAGGTTGGGAGAGCCTGGATGCTCCATTTTGGGTGCTGTGGACTTAAAAGTCTGAGGCACAGAATGTCTGAGGAAATATTTTTAAAGGAAGAGAAAGTGGGTGGCTTCAGCCAAGTAGAGCACTTAACTATTTGGGACATCTTCAGAGGGCAGTTAACAAATTTTATTCCTGTGAGCTGCAGAAGGATCATGTGAATGTCAGGGGTGTCAGTGCATAGGGGCTTTCCCTAAGAGCTTCTGCCATCCGACATCCCCCATCTCATACCAAAATACTTTTCCCTGGGGAGACAATGCATATTATCTGTTAAAAAATAAAATTCAAATCAATAAATTTTAAACAATGGTTGGCTTTATTAAATGATTCACAAATTAGGCAGCATCTTATCTAGCAAATACAAAGGATTCCACTGAGCTGTAAGAGAGGAAATATTTATAAAGGAAGAGAAGACGGGAAAAAGAAAAATTATTAGCAAAGAATCCATTGTTTTAGTCAGAATTGCTCTCCTAAGTTTAAGGGCAATGGTCTATTAGCAAATTCCCTAGTGCTAACCTGGAAATACCTATGTTCACTGGTTAAAATATGCATTGCTGGGGGACTGAAACTATAGTTAGGTCCAGTATTAGATTTTGGTTTATTAAGTCAAGGCCTTAACGTAAGTGGCTCCTATGGCCCTGTCACCCTGTGACCCTGTGCTACTTCATTTTCACAGTTCCCCTATTTTGATCAGACTCTGCTTAACTTAGAGATGTGATCAAAATGTAAGGCATTGGTGCCACTTTCAGCTACTGTTTAGTGTTGCAGCTTTTGTTGATCCTTTGCATGGTATTCACATGTCATGATGTTTTTGCTTAATCTCTGTAATATTCACAGATGATAACTTCAGGTTCACAATTTTGGTATCTGCTATCCTCTGCCTAATTTTTCTGGTGTTTCAGTCTCAGGAAGATTACTTGTTTTAAAGTTTGATATTGGGATCCCTGGGTGGCGCAGCAGTTTGGCGCCTGCCTTTGGCCCAGGGCGCGATCCTGGAGACCCAGGATCGAATCCCACATCGGGCTCTCGGTGCATGGAGCCTGCTTCTCCCTCTGCCTGTGTCTCTGCCTCTCTCTCTCTCTCTCTCTGTGACTATCATAAATAAATAAAAATTTAAAAAAAAATTAAAAAAAAATAAAGTTTGATATTAGTGAACATGCATTAAAAAATGTTAAGAGTATACAGTATACCAGGCAAATTATTATTATTTTTATAAACAGAATAATTTTCAATGGTTGGAGTGCACATTGAAGCCATGGTACCCAAGACCCAAGCACTCAAAATCAAATAAGTCAAAGAAAGACCCCATTGAAGAAGTCATCTTTTTAAGCCAAGTGGCTTAACTTATGTAGTTGTGTTTCAACTTCCCCAGACGTATTAATCTGGATGCACCTGGAGGTGTTGGTCATAGTATAGACAACTCTTGCTAGGCTAAAAGATAATCAAAGGATATTTTTTTGTCAAGAGAATCTTTGACCAGAGAGTCTAAGGATCTTTGTGGGGCAGCTCCTGCCTTAACAATGCATTCTGCAATATCTTTAGGAATTAAGGGAAGTTTCTGGATCAAATTATTGTGTATATTTACTATTAACTAGAGAAGCCTGGCTCCACCAAAGGAAACAAATCCTATGTCATGAATATCTCATGACTGGCCTTTTTTAACTCAATGATATAAATCCAGGGGAGTCAACCAATGAGATGTCTTTATTTGCTTGAAAAAAAAATTATGAACATAATTAAATTTTCTTTTAGCTTAAAGTAAAAGGTTGCTTTAAATTCTGGAGTTTACTCCCCCTTCTGAGCAATGGGCTGGGACATATAGCTAAGGGTATTATTTTTCTAGGACTCTGCCAGAGTAAAGGAGAGAAAAAGATGGAGAAAGAGTTTCACTTTTGTTAGTCTGAAGACTTGATCTATTGTCTTGGATGAAAGCAGTCAACCTCAATCAATATCAGCTACTTATCTTCCTATTCAATTGATTTAGAGATTTCTAGTATCTGTACAACAGGTATAAGATAAAGCCTTCCTTAGCAGTGAAATATGTACTCAAGATTCAACACCTTCTAGTTTTCTAGGAATGTCAGTGGTTGGGAGCACTTGGTACAATTCCTTTCAATGGAGTTCAGAATGACAATTCCAGAATACCCAGTCACCATGCTCTAGACTATGGCCAGCAGGACCCTTTGAATTGGGATCTGGGGAGACATCTTTAAGCTGCTGATAATAGGCTTAATGGTAAAACATGAGAGACTTTGCCATAGTTGGTCATACTAGCATGATACAAGGGATCAGCAGAAAGTTGTATACCAATAGACATTGGTTTGCCAGTGATTATGTTGTGTGAGGTGAGTTTACATATCTGAAGGGGGTACTGCAAACAGCAAGTCCAAAGGCAACACTTTAGGGCAAGGAAGTATAGTTTAAAGTTTTTAAGTATAAGGATCCAGTTACTTCTTTTAATCTTGCCTGATAGATTGAGGGTGATAAGGCCAGTGATGATTCTAAGAAGTTTGCAAGGTTGTTAAAGCTGGTATGATTTGTC
The DNA here is from genome assembly GCF_003254725.2 of Canis lupus dingo. Lineage (NCBI taxonomy): Eukaryota > Metazoa > Chordata > Mammalia > Carnivora > Canidae > Canis > Canis lupus. The sequence continues at coordinate 722,659 of NC_064253.1, read as the reverse complement.
CAATGAAATGACTGCCTCAATCACTGAAGATTGTAGAAGCTAAATTGCAAGTGGGAAACACATTTTCTAACAGATTCTGTGTCACTGTGAGGTCATCAGCCTTCCAGCAGGAGAAATCTTCAACATATGTGAAAAACATACATACAACATCAAGAATATATAAAAACAATCCTCAAGTGCTCAAGGTCCAGAGAGAATAGGTGTGAGGCCTCTGATGGTAAAGCATTTTTTTCTGATTCAGATGCAGAGGGTTGCCATGTTACTTTAGCATCAGAATAGCGAACATCTCACAATGAAGAGACATTTTTGCAGCAGCAGAATGGATTTTGTCCACAGGTGCCACAATCTTTATAGATTCTTTTGCTAGCTGCCTTTGCATGAGAGTCAACTGGGGCATTTCCTGATACTCTGGGGTAGTCCTTTTTTGTGGCCTCAGTTTTGATGATAGCAATTTCAGAAGGTAAAAGAATAATTACAAGTGGTAACATTAGACTAGGACATATTAAATTTCCCATAATTTCACATGTGTTTTGTTTTCTAGGAGTATAACCTAAATAGTAAGGGAACTTTTATAATATTTTAAAAAACATTTTATTTATTTATTCACAAGAAACACAGAGAAAGAGGCAGAGACATGGGCAGAGGGAGAAGCAAGCTCCATGAAGGGAGCCCAACGCGGGACTCAACCCCAAGGACTCCAGGATCACGCCCTGGGCTGAAGGCAGGCACTAAACCCCTGAGCCACCCAGGGATCCCCGAAACTTTTACAATCTATTACCAAAACTAGATCAAATTTAAAAACAAAAACTTTGTCCTCTCAACAGATAGAAAACCAAATTCTAATTTTGCACCAGCTTACTTTTGTATTAGAACATATTCTTTCCACAAATTGAACTCCAATAAAAAGAAATTTAAAAAGAACATATTCTTTCCAATGTGAGTCATTCCTGATTGTGAAAAAAATTCCTTTCCTAAGATTTCTTTTTTACAGTCTTTCTACAACTTGTTCTTCCTCTTTTTTTCTTTCCAAAAGCACATGTTCTATTTTTCTTCATTCAGGGATGTTTCCTTTTTTAATTTTTAGTTGCTTTAACCACAAACATTAATTAGAGTTCTTAACCCTTAGAAACTTTAATTTCTAGGGAAAGTAAGTAGTAAGCACTGGTTAATTGTGTGTTATACCAGTATTCTTTAGATTGCAAATTCATAAATACATTTCATCATTTCTGGTAACATAAGCTTTTTTATACTACAATCTTTTGATACACATGCCAAAAAAGTTATCAGGAGACCTACATTTATCTCTAATTTCCCTGTAATAGAGAACCCAAAATTAGAGAAACGAATGTTTAGTAATTAATGTTTTGTTATTTTATTTCACCTGGAAATGACCTAGATATTTAATGAATTTAACTTAAACTGTTACCTAATCTAACTCAGTGATTATCTTTTTGATAATCAAAAAGATTTGGGGAAAGGGGGGAAAAGGGAGAGAGAAACGAACTTTTTTTTTCAATAGGAAAGGATAACTATATTTACTCATTAAATACCATTTAAGTTTTCTACAGCACAACTTGAAAATACCCAGCATGCACGTTTAATCTCAGTACAATGGATTTAAGACCAAGTTTACAGGTTACAGCATCAAGGCGAGATTACAAATTATCATAGTCATCATCGTCATCATCATCGTCATCATCATCATCTTCTCGTTTTCTTTTCAATGCATTTGATGATTCATTGGAAGTATTTTGTGATGACACCATGTTTGTAGTGATAAGAATGTTTTTGGACCCAATTAATGATGGATTAATCAGAACATTCTGAACTGCGGATGTGGCAGGAATTGATGCTTTTACAGTTGGGGATTGTGATGTGGGCATCTGTACTGTAAACCTCTGCCCTGTGAGGGACATGGGAGTCCCTACTTTAGTTGACACTGACATGGTTTGTGGGGTTGGTGTACCAAGAGTGGGAGTACTTGGTCTGCTAGTAACAGAACCAACACTTAACCGTGGAACTGTAATTCTTCCCGCAGAAGTTGATGCCTTTTTTTGTAGACTTAAGTCTATAGTTTGGAGCCGTCAAGCAATATCTATCAGGTGGCAGCCTGGGGCCTGAATATGGCTTGATTAACGGCAAAGGAGTTTGATTTCTTTGCCTTGCAATATCCAATAAAAAATCTCTTGGGGGAGGAGAGGTAAAAGACTGATCAGCACGACACTGAATGGCCAGCCGCACATCGTCTGCATCAACAGTAGCCTTCTTAGCATGGTTTGAATAAATTTTTGCATCATCTAGGATTGTGGTCACATATCGGAACGCAAACTCCAACATCTGATTTATAACTCTTGGTTCATATTTTGTAATCCCCATATCCTTCAGGATTTGTGCCATCACCTGTGCATCTTTCGGCATGCTCTTGGGAGAAGCCATCTTGCCAGACTCCATGATATCTGTTGATCAGACTTCTTGAGTTTTTTTTTTTTTCTCGCGCGCAATCAATGCAAAGAAAATGAAACAGCCCGAAGAGAAAGTAGAGGAGGAAATCAGTCGGCCAAAGCATGCGGAATTGGGGGTCTGGGTTCCAGTGCAGAACTTGCTTCTAGTATAAAACCCCTTTCAGCTGCAATACGAAGAGAAGAGCTTAGACTATAGACTATAGACTATAGACTCTTGGCTATAGAGAACAAACTGAGGGTTGATAGAGGGAAATGAGTGGGGGGTGGGCTAAATGGGTGATGGATATGAAGAAGAGAACTTCACTTTTTTTATGTAGGCTTAATGCCCAGAATGGGGCTTGAACTCATGACACTGTTGATCAAGACCTGAGTTGATATTAGGAGTCAGATGCTTAACCTACTGTGCCATCCTAGAGCTCCAAGGAGGGCACTTCTTATCATGATTAATGAGTGTTATATGTAAGAGATGAATCATCAGTTTCTACTCCTGTTTTTTAATTTGTCTCTCTCCTTTTTTTTTCTTTTTTCCATTTGCTCATTTGTTTTACTTCTTATGTTCTACATATGAATGAAATTATATGTTGTTGTTGTTGTTTTTTACTGATTGGCTTATATGACTTAGCATTATACTGTCTTGCCCCATCATGTCTTTGCAAAAGGGAATATCTCATTATGTTCATGGTTGAATAATATTCCATTGAGTAGATAGATATAGATATAGATGATATAGATTTAGATAGATATAGATACAGATACAGATATAGATATAGATATAGATATAGATATAGATATAGATATAGAATCTTTTTAATCCATCTCTAGATGGACACTTGGGCAGCTTCCATAATTTGGCTTTTGTAAGTAATGCTGCAATAAACACAGGGGTGCATGTATTCCTTTGAAATAGTATTTTTTTTATTTGTTGAGTAAATAGCCACTAGTGTAATAGTTGGATGGTAATACAGTTCTATTTTTAACTTTTTGGGAATCTTCCATACTGTTTTCTACAGTGGCTGCACCAGTTTGCATTCCCACCAACAGTACACCAGGAGTCTTTTTCCTATACATCCTCCCCAACACTTTTGTTCCTTGTGTTTTTAATTTTAGCCATTCTGAAATATCCGTGAGGTGATATCTCATTGTGGTTTTAATTTACATTTCCTGATGATAAGTGATGATGAGGATTTTTTTATGTGTCTGTTGATCATCTGGATGTTTTTAGAGAAATGATTGTTTATGTCTTCTGCCTATATTTTAGTTGGATTTTTTTTTTGGGGGGGGGGTTGTGTTTTTTAAGATTTGTTTATTTATTTTGAGGGAATGAGGGGCAGACAGAGAGAATCTTTTAAGCAGACTCCCCACTCAGCACAGAGCCTGACATGGGGCTCAATTTCACAACCCATGAAATCATGACCTGAGCAGAAACCAAGAGTTGGATATTCAACTGACTGAGTCACTCAGGTACCCTTGTTTTTAGTTTTAAGCTATATCAGTTACTTATGTATTTTGGATATTAGCTCTTTCTTACATATGTCATTTGTATCTGATCTCATTCGGTAGTTTGTCTTTTAATTTTGTCGATAGTTTACTGTGCATAAGCTTTTCATTTTGATGTGCTTCCAAAAGTTTATTTTTGCTTTTGTTTCCCTTGCTTCATGAGACCTATCTAGAAAAATGTTATGACCAATGTCAGAGATATTACTGCCTGGATTCTCTTCTAGGATTTTTATGGTTTCAGGTTTCACATTTAGGTCTTTCATCCATTTTGAGTATATTTTTTGTGTACGGTGTAAGACAGTGGTCCAGTTTCATTTCATGGCATGAAGTTGTCCAGTTTTCCCAACACCATTTGTTGAAGAGACTGTCTCTTGCCCATTGTATATTCTTTTCTTCTTTGTTGACTATTACTTGACCATATAATTGTGAGTTTATTTCTGGGTTTTTTATACTGTTCCATTCATCTCTGTGTCTATTTTTATGCCAATACCATACAGTTTTGATTACTACAAGTTTGTAATATAGCTTCAAGTCTGGGATTGTGATACCTCCAGTTGTTTTCCTTTCTCAAGAATGCTTTGGCAATTTTGTCTTTTGTGTTTCCATACAAATTTTATATTATTCATTCCCTTTCTGTGAAAAATGCTTTTGGAATGTTTATAAAGCTTGTATTGAATCTGTAGATTTCTTTGGGTAGTAGAGACATTTTAAACAATATTTGTTCTAACCCATCAATATGCAGTGTCTTTACATTTCTTTCCATTGCCTTGAATTTCTTTTATCAGTATTTTATGGTTTTCAGAGTACAGCTCTTTCACCTCTTTAGTTAAGTTTATCCCTAGATATTTTATTGTTTTTGCTGCAATTCATGTTTGTTTTCCTAATTTCCCTTTATGCTACTCATTAAAAGTGTAGTGTAATGCAACAGATTTCTGTACATTGGTTTTGTATTCTATAACTTTATTGAATTCATTTATCAGTTCTAAGATAACTGATCTTTTTGGTGGAATCTTTTGGGCTTTCAGTGTATATTATCAGTTCATCTGTAAATAGTGTAATTTATACTTCTTTCTTACCAATTTGGATGCCTTTGATTTCTTTATGTTGTCTAATTGCTGTGGCTAGGACTTCCAGCACTATGTTGAATTAAAGTGATGAGAATGAACATCCTTGTCTTGTTCCTGACCTTAGGGAAAATGCTCTCATTTTTTTTCTTCAAAGAGTATGTTCACTGAGGGCTTTTCATATATGGCTTTTTTTTCGGGGTGTGTTCCCTCTAGATCTCTTTTGTTGAGGTTTTTAAATCATAAATGGATATCATACTTTGTCAAATACTTTTTATGCATTTTTTAAAATGATCACATGATTTTTATCTTTTCTTTATTGATGTGATATGTCACATTGATTGTTTTGTGACTATTGAACCAACTTTGCATCCTGTAAATTCCACTTGATCATTCTCCTAATCTATTTTTAAAAAACATTTTGTAACAGAGATAACATCAGCATATTTACTTGACTTCAGCTAAACACATGTAGAATAAAAATGTTACTTTTAATGCTTATAATTCTAAACATGTGTTTATTTTATTTAAAGATTTTATTTATTTATTTGAGAGAGAGAAAGAGATAGATGAGTGAGGGGCAGGGTCAAAGGGAGGGGGATAAAGCAGACTCCCCACTGAGCAGGGAGCTTGATATGGGGCTTGATCTCATGATCTGAGCTGAAGGAAGATGCTTAAACTACTGAGCCATGCAGATGCCCAACACATGTTTATTTTAATTAAATCAACAGCCTTAAATTAGCTTTAATACTGAATATTTTTCCAAATCACATGAACTTGAAAAATGTTGAGGTTAATTTCCTTCTTTCTGAGAGTTTTAAAATGCTCAATCCTTAGAAGTTCTTGCTTTCAATGCAACTAATTAGAGATCTTTTACAACAAAATTTTCCAGAGGTAGAAATATCACACACACACACACAAAAATATATCACATATTTACAACATATATATATATGGACACACACACTAACACAGAAAGACCTTATGGTTACCAATATTTGTGGAGAAAGTTTTTAATCTTGAAATTAAACATAAGGACTCTGTGCCAGAGTTTAGGCACAACATGCATCATTTGGCAGTTTGTGTTATAAAGCACAGCTTTCCCTTTTTCCTTGCCTATGTTCCACTGATTGTATGTTTATATTTCAAAGACATGATAAGATGTATAGCTTTAGGGGGCAGAGAAAGAATGCAGCCTCCTTTGTGAAAGATTTAGGTTTCCTAAGACCAATAATTCATAAACCCTTTGAGATGAACAGGGGAAGTTTTGGGGCTGGATAAGGAATAGGTGAACTTTGACTTGCCTCTGGAGTTGACTTTTATGTTTTCTGTAAAGGCAGGTCAGACAAAGGATAACTTAGAATGAGTATTCATATAAAGGAGGATAGTGGAAAGCTGTAAAAATTACATCAGTTTTATAGTCTTTTGTATTGGGTACTTTTGTTGTACATTTATATTTCTCTCTCTTTTTTTTTTACCAGCTTTTTGCAATGACACATCCAATGGAGCTATTTTGGAATTTTGAAGCCTTTGCTTTTAAGTGTACTTCTTTTTAAAAATTTTTATTTTTTAATTTAAATTCAATTAATTAACATATACTGTATTATTGATTTCAGAGATAGAGGTCAGTGATTCATCAGTCTTATATTATCAGTGCTCATTATATTACATGCCCTCCTTAATGCCCATCACCCAGTTACCCCATCCCCTCACCTACCTCCCCTCCAGCAACCCTCAATTGGTTTCCTATGATTAAGAGTCTCTTATGGTTTGTCTCCCTCTCTGATTTCATTTTGTTTTATTTTTTCCTCACTTCCTCTATGATCCTATTTTGTTTATTAAATTCCACATATGATGAGATAATATAATTGTCTCTCTCTGTTTGACTTATTTTGCTTAGCATAATAGCCTCTAGTTCCATCAACATCATTGCAAATGGCAAGATTTCATTTTTTTATGACTGAGTAGTATTCCATTGTATATATGTATCACATCTTCTTTATCCATTCATCTGTTGATGGACATCTGGGCTCTTTCCACAGTTTGACTATTGTGGACATTGCTGCTATAAACACTGGGGTGTAGGTGCCCCTTCAGATCACTACATTTGTATCTTTGAGGTAAATGCCCAGTAATGCAGTTGCTGAGTCATAGGGTAGCTCTATTTTCAACTCTTTGCAGAATCTGAATACTGTTAAAGATAATTAAATACCTAATTGGAATGTTCCTCATAATGGCCATTGTAATTCTAGGTTGTAATTCTCCTGAGTGCTGAAACAGTTTGGTAGGACCCTAGCCATAATTGGTATTTACACATATATCTGTCCAATCATGTCTAGTTACAAATAGGGGAGAATTCACACATTTTTGTCTGACCTTATTTTGTGGCTCCCAACCTGAAAGTTATTAAGCCAGGTTATTTGGGAAACAAAATAGACTTGTAGATTTTTACAGCTTTGAGAACCATATTTTATTTAAGCTTTTATTTAAATTCCAGTTAGTTAAAATACAGTATAATTTTAGTTTCAAGTATAGAATTTAGTGATTCAACACTTACATACAATGCCTGATGTTCATCACAAGTGTCTCCCTTAATACCCATCACCTATTTAATTCATCCTCCTACCCACTTCCCCTCTGGTAATCATTAGTTTGTTCTCTATAGTTAAGGGTCTGTTTCTCAGTTTGCCTCTTATTTTTGATCCCTATGATCATTTTTTTTATTTCTTAAAAAAAACACATATAAGTGAAATCCTATGGTAATTGTCTTTTTCGGATCGACTTATATTATTTAGCATAATACTCTCTAGCTCCATCCATGCCATTGCAAATGGCAAGATTTCATTCTCTTCATGGCTAAGTAATATACTATTGTGTGTGTATGTGTATGTGTGTGTGTATCTCAATATCAATCACATATTCTTTTTCTATTCATCAGTCAATGGACATTTGGGCTCTTCCCATAACTTGGCTATTGTATATAAGGTTGCTATGAACATCAAGGTGCAGTATTTTTGTATACTTTGAGTAATTACCTATTAGTGCAATTGCTGGATCATAGGATAGTTCTATTTTTACCTTTTTGAGTACCCTTCATACTGCTTTCCAGAATGGCTGCCCCAGTCTGTATTCTCACCATGAGGGTGAGGCATATTTTAGATATAAAATAAGCAATGTGCTAGGGGGTAGAGCACTTTACTCTGGATTTTAAGGATCTCACTTACTTATTTGTCTAGTAATTTATTTACTATTTTTCTTTTTCACCTTTACCTCATGTACATATTAACAGAAACCCACAGTAATGAGGTAATGGAACTGTGGACAGCAGCAGTTGCAAAAGAACTAGGGACTGGGGCAAAGATTGAACCAGCAGATCTTGAAGAATGGGGATGGCACCTGATTCCACACACATGGAGAACTGTCGCTGCCACCAACAGTTACCACCTTGGAATCTGAGTTCTGAATCAGGGGCTAGGTTTAGAAGTTACTTTGGACTGTTCAATAGAGAGCCCCCTACACATCACCACCAGTGTCCATCATGGACAAAACCAGAAGGTTTGATTAATGAAGACTGCAGACAGGAAATGGGGAACAGCCTAAGACAGCAAAGAGCAGTGAATATAGACTGTGGACTGGAACTGGGGAAAGAATTCCAATGTGGACTTGTGGATTGAGCCAAGGGCTAAGGACTGGTGCTCTGTCACAGCCTCTGTGTCAGTGACAGAGTGATCGTTACATTTACCCTGGGTTGGAAAGACAATTCAATTAGGAACTCTAATACAAAAAAATAGCAGAACTCAAAGCAAGATGGACTTAAAACGGCCTTGGAAATGTTGAGAAAGATAGTGAACTCCATAGGATTCATAGGGCGCTATGTTTGTATTTTTTTGTCCACAAAAAGAGACAGAAGTTAGCATAGAATCTAGACATTGCCATGAAATCTATTAAAAAATAAAAGTCAACCAAGTGAATTCTTAAAGACCTAATTGACTTTATTAAATAATTTTTGAATTGTATAGTATCCCATCTAAGAAAATAAAAAGGAGCTCCATTGAGCTGTAGAAATGGAAAGGTTTTTAAGTGAAAAGAGAAAGCAGAAAAACAATAATAACAAAGAACCCATTGTTTTAGGCAAGGTTGAAGTCCTAAGGAGAGAGAAGGGGAACTCGTAGTACAGTTTTAGTGCTGATCAGGAATATGCCATGTTGACTGCTGAGAGATTACATCACTGGGGGTTGAACTGCTCTTAGATATTAAGTCTTGATTTATTGACTTGGGGCTTTAACTTAAGTGGCTCCATTATAGCCATGTGGTTTTCTTTGTAACAAATCTCGCCAAAGAAATATAAATCCCATGTGTCTCACACTGACTTTATTTTGAGTCCTAGTTTCACCTCTGCCAACCAAATTTTGTGCCCTCCCTTTGTTTCCTGAGATACAGCTGTGCCCTTGGATGAGGGCCCTCGCCTTGAATCCTAGCTCTGACCTTTGCCAGTGGTAGAACCTCATTATCTGTTTCTCAGTCTCATCATTTATTTTATTCTTAATTCATGGTGGAAATGATTATAGAAGATGAGAATGTATGGAGAGATGCACATCTATGGTTTATTCACATGGATTTCTCACATTCCCTCCCTTTTCTACCCAATTGAAGAAGACACACTGCTAGAAATTAGAATACAAGCTCCCAAGGATAGCATTAAAAGTACTCTGCCACTGCTTCCCCTGCATTGCTGTTTCATTAGAAAATAAAACAGAACTTCACAGGCAACATCAGGTGAGGTACGGAACCTTAAAACTAGGGTATGGCTTTCTGTGTTAGAAATTTACTCAGCACACAGAATTTTGTTCTCCACATCTGCTTGCCATCTAACTTTGTCATTTGGTTCCCTCTTTGTTTGTTCCCTTCTTTAGGACCTATATCTGGGACCCCTGGGTGGCTCAGCGGTTGAGCATCTGCCTTTGGCTCAGGACATGATCCTGGAGTTCCAGGATCGAGTCCCACATCAGGCTCCCTGCGTGGAGCCTACTTCTCCCACTGCCTGTGTCTCTGCCTCTCTCTCTGTGTCTCTCATAAATAAATAAAACCTTAAAAAAAAAAAGGACCTGACTCTCAGAGATTTCCCCAGCCTCTTGTGTATTTTCCCACATCCTCCAAGAATGCACAGGCATGAGCCTACAACTGATAGGGTTGAGATCTCACCTTGTTGGCTCCTCCTTGACACTAGGCTGTATATGCCACTTGCACACTCAGGCTTGCCCATTCTGCTTTGTGTGCTGTCTGCTCCCCAAAGTGGTGGTAGGGTGGTTTGCTCTCCAAACAGCACGATGTTGTCCCTGCACATGCCAGATGCTCAGGATTTCCACTCTTCTGTATGGCAAAATTATTCCTTCTGGGTAGTCAGAAGTGCTGGCACCATGATTCTTAGTTGCTTAATAGTTGCCCTTTGTACATCTGATAAGCTAGATTCCCACACTTCTCTTTTCTAAGGAGAATGTTTGCTTATCCCATTGATATGTGGGACAGTCCAGACCTTGTACACTTGCTCTGAATATTTCCTTCCAAAACATTTTTTGCCATCCTCTCCTGAACTGCAGCCTGTGGCTACCAGGAAGCCCCTGGAGGATGTGTCTGATCCCTCACTTTTAGTCTAAGGACACTTCTCCAGTCTGCATGGTGCCCAGACATCAGTGCTGACTTGAGGTAACTTGTCTCCTGGTCTGAAAACTCTGCACCCAATCTCTGCAGGGGATAGTATACAAATATTTCATGTTACATTTAGTCCTGAGTATATTATTTCTTCTGGTGCCCCATCTCAAGGTACAAGTCTCCAGTGATCAGATTGGTCCAGGATTCCAGAACCAGCTCAGTCTGACTGACAGCAGGAAAGGTGACAGAGGGACCTCCTTTATCATGGCTGATTTCTTACATCCCTTTCAGGGCCTGCTTCAGTCTTTACTAATACCATCTTTTACATCAATGACACTTATACATCAGCAAATCCTCCAGTGGATTATCTCCCTACCTGATTTCTGTTCTCTATTATACACAGGCATGAAACAGGTGATGGGTGGGGTCTCAGGACAGTTGGGGTGGCTCATAGTAAGCCCCACTTGGATAGTCCAACACAGGTTTTTAGAACATGGGAATCCATGACACCTACTGTTTCTACTCCAGGAAAAATTTTAAAAGGCCTTTCAACACCTTGTTTCATGAGCCAGTACATTTTCTAGATAAAAGAAAGCACATTAACAATTATTATAATTTTCTATCACCTAATGAAGATATAAGGCATCTTTTCTGAGAAAGAAAGAAGCCACTCATCCTTATTTAACTGCCTCATAAAGGAACCAAGATTTATGATACGATGATGTTAGAGGTTATCAGAGTGCATATTCTGGGGGTTCTTAAATTACAGGCAGGAAGGGATAGGATGCTATCTTAGATTTGCAAACATGAAGACATTATTTTCATAACGTTACAAATAAAAGAAAAACTAAGGCAAGATTAATAAAGAGTAATGTGGGAAGGAAAGTTTGAATAGAAGATTCAGGCTTTAAATTAGTCTAGAAAAATGAAGAGGATCTTAAAGAAAAAGGGCTTTCCAAGATTAGGGAAGAGACTGAGCAAGGGCAAACCTTGCATCCATATCAGAAGTCCACACAATGCCTGGACAGAAAGAGAAGGGCTCCTGGATACAATGTCGTGGCCAGGACTGATGTTATATCCATCCGTAATGGCACAGTCAAAGCCATTAATTGTAGTACTAACTCTTTTTCCTTCCTTCTTCTCTCCTCCCCATAGTGCCTCCTACTGCTCCAGCCATGGGTCAGTCCTCTTCCACACCCTCTCATAAAACAGGTGGTGATTTGGCCTCCAGTTTTGGCAAGTTTTTTAAGGACTTTAAACTGGAAAGCAAAATCCTTTCTCAGGAGGCCATCACTTCGATTGAAAAATCCTTGAAGGAGGGGAACCTTCAGAAAGCAGTGTCTGATATTAATAAGGCACTGAAAGACATTGACAATGCCCCTCTGAGCATTGCTGTGACTGGGGAGTCTGGGACAGGGAAGTCCAGTTTCATCAATGCCCTGCGGGGAGTAGGGCATGATGAAGAAGGGGCTGCCCCCATTGGGGCAGTGGAGACAACTTTTGACAGAACCGAATACAAACACAGAAAGTTTCCCAATGTGACATTATGGGACCTGCCAGGTGTAGGGACCACTACATTTCACCCACAAGAGTATTTGGAGAAAATGAAATTTCGTGAGTATGATTTCTTTATTATCATCTCTTCCACACGCTTCACAATCAATGATGCACAACTGGCTACAGCAATTAGAAAAATGAAGAAGAATTTCTACTTTGTCCGATCTAAAGTGGACAGTGATTTATATAATCTAAAAAGAACTAAACCCAGTGATTTCAATAAGGATGAAATCCTGCTAAAGATCCGTAATGACTGTATAACTCAGTTGCAGAATGTCAAAGTGTGTGACCCTCAGGTCTTCTTAGTCTCCAACCTTGATTTGTCTAGCTATGATTTCCAAAGCCTAGAGACCACCCTTCTGAAGGAGCTCCCAGCCCACAAACGCCACATCTTCATGCAATATCTACCGAATATTACTGAGTCTGCCATTGACCGGAAGAGGGATTCCCTGAGACAAAAGGTCTGGCTAGAGGCTGTAAAGGCTGGAGCATCGGCCACTATCCCTTTCATGGGCTTGATCAATGATAACGAGGTGGAGAAGCTGGAGGAGACTTTACACCTCTACAGGTCTTACTTTGGGTTGGATGATGCATCCCTGGAAACCATAGCCAAGGACTTGAATGTGTCAGTGGAGAAACTCAAGGCAAACCTTACGTCTCCCCATTTGCTATCAGTTGAGAAGGAGGATGAGTCGTTAGGGGAAAAACTACTGAGATATGTGGAAAAATTCTGTTCTGTTAGTGGAGGACTAATTGCCACTGGTGTTTACTTTAGGAAGATTTTCTACTTGCAAAATTATTTCCTTGAGGCTGTGGTGAGTGATGCAAAAGTTCTCCTTAACAAAGAAGAGATTTTTAAGGAAACTGTAGGGTCTGGGCAAGCTTATCTGCTTCAGGATGTTGGGATTGAAAATAGGAAAAGTGATGCAACCAGTTCCTGAATTATTCTCAGTGCTGGCACTGGTGCCTGGAAAGTGGATTTAGGGCTTCCCTGAAGCAATCCTGACCCACTGCCTTCAAGATGTATCACAAATATTTCTGTAATTCACTCTAGAACAAACCATGATCTTAATGACTGTTTTTTTGAAGTGAGAGTAATCAACTCTAATGAATCCTTTCACATGATCCTTCCTGGGAAAATGAAGGACAGGAATCTGGAGTTTTCTGACCAGTGGAGGGCATAACACTTTGTGTAATGGTTACTACATACTCATATTGACATAGAAGTAAAAAATGGCTGTTCATACAGTAGATACTCAAAACAGATTTTTAAATAAATGCATACATACATAGTCTGGTTTGCATTCCTGTCATTCTGTTATGAATGCATAAATTCTGATCATTAATAGATCATCAAGTAATGTTGAATTACCTCCTTGACCTTTCCGGGATTATCATCTACCAAAAAACATAAAAGATAGCTGAACACATGTCGCGGGAAATGAAAAAGAAACATTAGCTAAGGAAAAATTGTATTTGAAGTACACTGTGAGAAGGACAAGTGTATAAGATGGGAATATAATCCAAGGTTTGCATCTCCAGGTCTAGACACTCCTTGGTTGCTAGCAGCATTTTTTGTGCCTGAACTTGAGAGGTTAGGGAATGAGAGATAAGAGGATTTTGATAAATCTAAGTGGAAATTAAAAAGCTGGGAGGAAGAACAAAAATGCCAGAAAAAAATTTTAAAGATACATCCTTAAAATTATTAATTGCAGCACTTTTGAAGTGGTAAATCCCAAAATTAAATATTCTTCAATAGGATATTACAACCACAAAATAGATGACTTCACAACTATACAAAGGAGCGAGTAATATCCTACATATTGCTATGCTCTCAGCTCCAGGATATACTGTTTGTTCAATCCAAAAAACAAGATGGAGAATTATGTATGTGCATAGTATGTTACTAATATAAAAGATGAATATATATTTGCATATATTCTTCAATTAAACATGAGACAATTTCTGTAATAAAATTCTATTATCTATAGTGGAAGGGATGGTACCACACAGAGAAGCAGTGTAATGGCTGAATTTTAATCAATGCAATTTATTTTACATTGGAACATGCAAATGTTTTACAAAGCTACATAAGTGTGTAATTAAGCAAAAAGACCCAACATTTATAGAAATACAAATCAAAACAAATGAATCTAAGCTTTGTTGATATGACAAAAACAGAAGTTATTATAAGACTTTATTTACTTTTAATTTTTAATTCCAATATGATTAGCATATAGTGCTATATTAGTTTCAGATGTACAATATAATGTTTTAACACTTCTAACCATTACTTGATGCTCATCATGATAAGTGTATTCTTTGATCCCCATCACTCATCCCCTCACCCACCTTACCTCTGATAACCATCAATTTGTTCTCTATAGTTCAGAGTTTATTCTTTTTTCCCTATGATCTGTTTTTGTTCCTTAAATTCCACTTAGGAGTGAAATCCTGTGGTGTTTTTCTTTCTGTGACTGACTTATGTCACTAAGTATTATACTCTCTACCCCCCATCCATGTCCATTGCAAATGGTAAGGTTTTATTCTTTTTGTGGCTGAATAATATTCCATTTCATCTGTCTACCACATATTCTTTATCCAATCATCTCTGGATGGATACCTGACTTGCTTCCATATCTTGGCTACTGTAAATAATGATGCAATAAATGTTAGTGTGCATTTTTCATTTTGAATTAGTGTTTTCATTTTCTTTGGGTAAATACCCATTAGTGGAGTTATAGGACTATATAGTAATTCTACGTATAATTTTTTGGGGAACAACCATACTGTTTTTCACAGTGACTACAACATAGTAGTAGTCACTACTACACTGTTGGTTGCATTCCTACCAACAGTGTGCAGGGGTTCATTTTCTCTAAATCCTCACCATACTTTTGCTTTTTGTGTTTTTTATTTTAGCTGTTCTGAAAGGTATGAGGTGACAACTCATTGTGGTTTTGATTTACGTTTCTTGACAGTTCATGCTATTGAGCATCTTTTCACGTGTCTGTTGGCCATCTGGATGTCTTCCCTGAAGACATGACTGTTCATGTCTTCTGCTCATTTTTAAATCAGATTATTTGGGTTTATTTTCTGCTCAGTTGTATCACCTCATTATACATTTCGATATTAACCCCTCATTGGATATATCATTACAAATATCTTCTATTTAGTAGACTTTTTGTTTTATTGATGATTTTCTTCACTTTACAAATATTTTTATTTTGATGTGGTCCCAATAGGTTTTTGTTTTGTTGTTGTTGTTGTTGTTGTTTGTTTGTTTTTTGCTTTTGTTTCCTTTGCCTTAGGAGACATTTCGAGAAAAATGTTGCAATGGCTGATGTGAGAGACATTACTGTTTATGCTCTCTTTTAAGATTTTTATGATTTCAGGTCTCACATTTAGGTCTTTAACCCAATTTGACTTTACTTTTGTGCGTGGTGTAAGAAAGTGGTCCAGTTTCATTCTTTTGCTTGTTGCTGTCCAGTTTTCCCAACACCATTTGTTGAAGATACTTTATCCCTTTACCTAGATTAATTGAGCATATACTTGTGGGTTTATTTCTGGGCTCTCTATTCCATTGATCCTGTGTTTATTTTTGTGTCAGAACCAAATTGTTTTGATTACTACACTTTCTTGTATACCTTGAAATCTGGAATTGTGATTTCTCTAGTTTTTTCTTTGTTTTCAAGGTTGCTTTTGTTATTCAAGGTCTTTCGTAGTTAGTTCCAATTTAGTTTTTAGGATTACTTTAGGATTCGTGGAGAGGAGGATTACTTATTGGTATTTTAATAGAACTTGTATTGAATCTGTAAATTTCTTTGAGTAGTATGGGTGTTTTAATTACATTAAATTTTCCAGTCCATGAGTGGGTTATTTTTTTTAAGACTTTATTTAATCATGGGAGACCGAGAGAAAGAGAGATAGAGAGAGAGAGGCAGAGACACAAGCAGAGGGAGAAGCAGGCTCCACGCAGGGAGCCCGATGAGGAACTCGATCTCAGGTCTTCAGGATCAGGCCCTGGGCCGAAGGTAGCGCTAAACCGCTGAGCCACCCCGGCTGCCCAAGTGGGTTATATCTTTTCATTTGTTTATGTCATCTTCAATTTCCCTCATCAGTGTTTTATAGTTTTTAGAATATAGGTCTTTTGCCTCCTTGGTTAAGTTTATTTCTAGTTATTTATTCTGTGTGGTGTACTTGCAAATGGTATTAGCTTGTTAATTTCACTTTGATGGTTCATTGTTAGTGCATAGAAATGGGACAGATTTCTGTATGTTAATTTTTTTAATTTTTAAAGATTTTATTTATTTATTTATTCATGAGAGAAAAAAAAAGAGAGAGAGAGAGAGGCAGAGACATAGAGGGAGAAGCAGACTCTCTGCAAGGAGCCTGATGCAGGACTCTATATCCTGACAAGGATCATACCCTGAGCCAAAGGCAGACACTCAACTGCTGACCAACCCAGGTGTTCCTGTATACTAATTTTGTATCTTGTGACTATGGAACTCATGATCAATTTTAGTAGTTTTTGATGGACTCTTCAGGGTTTATTTTAAAGATTTTATCCATTTATTCATGAGAGACACACAGAGAGAGGCAGAGACATAGGCAAAGGGAAAACCAGGCTCCTGGCTGGGAGCCTGATACAGGACTCAATCCCAGGACCCTGGGATCACCACCTGAGTCAAAGGCAGATGCTTAGCCACTGAATCACCCAGGCACCTGGAGGGCCTTTTACATATAGTATCATGTCATCTGCACATAGAAAAAGTTTTACATATTCCTTACCAATTTGGATACCTTTTATTTCTTTTTTTGGTCTTACTACTGTGGCTAGGACTTCCAGGACTATGTTGAATAAAAGTGATGAGAGTGAGCATCCCTGTTTTGTTTCTGATCTTAGAGAGAAAGCTTTCCATTTTTCAGCATTCAGTATGATGTTTATTAGGGTTTTTCATAGATATCCTTTGTTATGTTAAGGTCTCTTCCCTCTAAACCTACTACACTGAGGGTTTTTATCCTGAATGGATATATCAATACTTTGTCAAATGCATTTTCTGCATCTATTGAAATGATCCTATGGCTTTTATCTTTTCTCCTGTACATGTGATGTATCATTGTGATTGATTTGCAAGTGTTGAACCATCTCTGCATCTCCAGAATAAATCCCACTTTGTTGTGGTAAATGATTTTTCAGTGTATTTTTGGATTGGGTTTGTTAATATTTTTTGGGGATTTTGCATCTATGTTTACCAGAGATGTTGGTCTGTAGTTTTCTCTTTTTTTTAGTATTATTTTCTTTTTTCTTTTCTTTTCTTTTTTTTCCTTTCTTTTTCTTTCTTTCTTTCTTCTTCTTTTTTTTCAGTTCTGGATGCTTTATTTTTTTTAATTTTAATTTTAATTTTTAAAGAATTTTTTTTTGGAGTTCAATTTGCCAACATATAGCATAACACCCAGTGCTCATCCTGCCAAATGCCCCCCTCAGTGCCCATCACCCAGTCACCCCAACCCCCTGACCACCTCCCCTTCCACTACCCCTTGTTCATTTCCCAGAGTTAGGTGTCTCTCATGTTTTGTCCACCCTCACTGATATTTTCACTCATTTTCTCTCCTCTCCCTTTATTCCCTTTCACTAATTTTTATATTCCCCAAATAAATGAGACCATATAATGTTTGTCCTTTTCTGATTGACTTATTTCACTCAGCATAATACCCTCCAGGTCCCTCCAGTCGAAGCAAATGGCCGGTATTTGTCGTTTCTAATGGCTGAGTAATATTCCATTGTTTACATAGACCACATCTTCTGCCCTACGACCCAGCAATTGCACTGCTGGGGATTTACTCCAAAGATACAGAGGCAGTGAAACGCCGGGACACCTGCACCCCAATGTTTATAGCAGCAATGTCCACAATAACCAAACTGTGGAAGGAGCCTCAGTGTCCATCGAAAGATGAATGGATAAAGAAGATGTAGTTTTTAGAATTATTTTCAACTGCTTTTGATCTCAGGGTAATGCTGGCCTCTTAGAATAAATTTAGAAATTTTCTTTCCTCTTCTATTTTTTTATTGTTTCAGAAGAATAGGTTATTAACTCTTCTTTAGCTGTTTAACACAATTCACCTATGAAGCCATCTGGTCCTGCACTTTGTTGGGAATGTTTTGATTACTGATCCCATTTCATTGTTAGGTATCAGTCTGTTGAAATTTTCTATTTCCTCTTGAATCAGTTTTGGAAGGTTATGGATGTCTAGGAATTTATCCATTTCTTCTAGGTTATCCAATTTGTTGGCCTGTAATTGTTCATAATATTCTGTTTAACCCTTTAAATTTCTGTGGTATCAGTTGTTATTTCTCTGCTCTCATTTCTGACTTTGATTAGTTGAGTCCTCTTGTCTCTCTCTCTCTGTCTCTGATGAGTCTGGCTAAACATTTGTCAATTTTGTTGAGCTTTTCAAAGAACTAGCTCCTGGTTTCATCTACCTTTCTATTATTTATTCATCTAGGTTTTTAGTTTCTTTTTTAAAATATTTTATTTATTTATGTTAAGAGAGAGAGAAGACTCCCCATGGAGCAGGGAGCCCAATGTGGGGCTCAATCTTAGGACCCTGGGATCATGACCCAAGCCAAAGACAGATGCTTAACTGACTGAACCAGCCAGACACTCTTTTTTTTTTTTTTAGTTTCTATTTTGTTTATTTCCACTCTAACCTCTATCATTTCCTTCCTTGTACTAGTGTTGGGTTTTATTTGTTGTTTTCCTACCTCCTTTATTTGTAAATTTAGGCTGTTTCTTT
This sequence comes from Canis lupus dingo, assembly GCF_003254725.2. Taxonomy (NCBI): domain Eukaryota; kingdom Metazoa; phylum Chordata; class Mammalia; order Carnivora; family Canidae; genus Canis; species Canis lupus. The sequence continues at coordinate 703,632 of NC_064253.1, read as the reverse complement.
GAGGGTTTTTTGGCTCTTGACATAGTCCTGTATTGCTGTATCTTCCCTCTTAGAACAGCTCTTGCTTCATCCCAAAGATTTTTGGCCATTGTGTGTTTCTTTTCATTTCTCTCCATACATTTTTTAATTTCCTTTTTGATTTCTTAGTTGACCCATCCATTGTTTATTAGCTTGTTATTTAACCTCCGTGTATTTATGTTCTTTCTATATTGTCCTCTCATACTTGATTTCTAGTTTCACAAGTTTTTGGTCAGAAGAGATGCATATTATGACCTCAATCTTTTTTAATGTATTGAGATTTATTCATGGCCTAATGTGTGATCTATGCAGGAGAAAGCTCCCTGTAAACTTGAAAAGAATGTGTATTTTGTTGTTTTAGGAAGCAACCTTCTGAATATATCCATTACATCCAACTGGTCCAATGTGTCATTCAAAGCCATGGTTTCCTTGTTGGTTGTCTATTTGGATAATCTACCCATTGATGTCAGCAAGGTGTTCAAGTCTTCTACTATTATTGTATTCCTTTGATTTCCTTTATGTCTGTTAATAGCTGGTTTACATACCTGGGTACTGCCATGTTGGGTGCATACAAATGGTGTGCGATTGTTATATCTTCTTGTTGGATTGTTTTCTTTATATTATGTATGTCCTTCTTTGTCTTTTGCTACAGTCTTATATTTAAAGTCATTTTGTAAAAAAAAAAAAAAAAGTCATTTTGTCTGATATAAGTATTGCCACAGGGGTATTCTTCTCATTTCCATTTGCATGATAAAAGTTTCTCCATCTCTTTTGCATTCGATCTTCATGAATTGTTAGGTCTGATGAAATGGGTCTCTTGTAGGTAGCATATAGATAGGCCTTGCTTTCTTATCCATTCAGTCACTTACGTCCTTTGTTTGGAGCATTTAGTCCTCTTACATTCAAAGTAGTTATTGGTAGGTATGTACTTATTATCATTTTCTTAATAGTTTTTGCTTGTTTTTCCAGTTTATTTCTCTCCTTTTTTTCTCTTGCTATCTTCCCTTGTAGCTTGATGGCTTTCCTTATTGATATGTGTGGATTTCTTTCCCCTTATTTTTTGCACACCTATTGCAGGTTTTTGATTTGTGGTTACCATTAGGGTTGCATAAAAATGTTCCACATTTAGCAGCCTATATTAAGTTGCTGGTTAAGTTGACTTAAGTTTCAACCCATTCATTACTCCTCTTGCCACTATGTTTTACATATATATGGAGTCATACTTTAAATCCTTATATTGTGATTCCCTTGAATGATATTATAGATATAATTGATTTTACTTCTTCGTGCTTTAAACTCAAGATTGGGCAGCCCCAGTGGCACAGCGGTTTAGCGCTGCCTGCAGCCCGGAGTGTGATCCTGGAGACCTGGGATCGAGTTCCACATCGGGCTCCCTGCATGGAGCCTGCTTCTCCCTCTGCCTGTGTCAATGCATCTCTCTCTCTCTCTGTCTGTCTGTCTCTCATGAATAAATAAATAAAATCTTAAAAAAATAAAAATAAATAAACTCAAGATTGGTTTTATAAAGGATTATTCCACTACATTTATTATGTTTGCATTTACCTGCGAAATTTCTTTTTTTTACCAATTTTCTTAACCCTGGTTATGGCCTTTACTTTCCACTCAAAGATTTCCCTTTAGACATTTTTTTATAATGCTGGTTTGGTGCTGATGAACTCGTATAAGTTTATTTTGTCTGGGAAACTATCTCCTCTTCTATTCTGAATAATAGCCTTACTCAATAGAATATTCTTGGCTGCACATTCTTTTTCTTTCAGTACTTTGAAAATATTATGCCACTTTCTTCTGCTCTGCAAAGTTTCTGATAAAAAAATCAACTGATGTTCTATGGGGATTCCCTTGTATGCAACTACTTTCTTGTCTCCTATTGCTTTTAAAATTCACCTTTTATCATTATTTTCTGCCATTTTAACTATTTAGGTATCTTGATATGGACCACCTTGGTTTGATTTTGTTGAGGGCTTGCTGGGTCTCCTAGACGTAGATGTCTGTTTCCTTCCTCAGATATGAGAAGTTTTCAGCTATTATTTCTTAAAATAAATTTTCTACCCTCTTTTGTCTCTCTTCTCCCTCTAGGATTCCTAGGTGTGAATGTCATTACACTTGGTGATATCACTGAATTTCCATGACCTATTTTCATTTCTTCTTCTTCCTTTTATCCATCTTCTTTCCTCCTCTTCCTCTTCCTCCTCCACCTTTTCTTCTTCTTCTTCTTCTTCTTCTTCTTCTTCTTCTTCTTCTTCTTCTTCTTCTGTTTCTCCTCCTCCTCCTCCTTTTCCTTCTTTTTCCATTTATCTACTTATTTATTTATGTTTGTTCTTCATTACTCTGTCTTCTGAGTCACTGATCTGTTCTTCTGTTCCTTCTAGTCTACTATTTCTTCCCTCTAGTGAATTTTTAATTTAATATCGAGTTTTCATGTCTGGTTCTTTATGATATTTTCTACCTTTTTATTGAAGGCATCCCTGAGTGAAATCTACATTTTTCTCAAGTTCAGCACCTATATCTATGTCATTACTTTGAATTGTCTATCAGACATATTGCTTAACACTATTTCAGTTAGCTCTTTTGCTGTGATTGTGTCCTGTCTTTCATTTTTCTCCTTCTCCTTATTTCATTAAATACTCTGTGATTCTTTCTATTAGGAAACTCAGCTAGGTCTCCTGACCTTGAAAGCTATGTCCTCATGAAGAATAGGCCCTGCCCTATAGTGCCTTATAGTGCAACGTTCCCTACTCAAACAGAACTAGGTCCATCTGTGGTGTCTCATATGTGTTGTGTGTGCCCTACTTGTGATTGAAATGCATTTGCCTTCATTCTGGTTAGCTGCAGTGGACTCCTTTGCATTTTGTATTGTCCCTGTGCTGCTAAGGAGCCATTCTGGGACTTCCTGGCCCTGTATTTGTGTCAGAGCAGAAGTTTACTCACAGCCCACTTACCAGGACTACTGTCATACCAAACATCAGGGTATTCACCCTAGGTCATCCCCTGAGGCTTTAGTTGCTGTGCATAGCCAGCTGTCAGACCAGGTATCTAGTCTGTCTGTCCTAAAGTTGTAGTGCCCCCCCACCCCATACAAGGCTTTCCCTTTGTGCTGTCACCACTGAGGTTTTTGTTAATGGGCTGGAATAGAAGTCATATCAGATGTCTGTCCCAATCTACTGTTACGTCTGTATTTGAACTTGTATGTTTGATTATCCTCCCTTCTCTGCAGAAGAAAAGTCACTCTGGAGTGGAGTAATGCACTGTTGGGCCTGCTTGCAGAATGATATTCATCAAGAACTTCTTTGGAGGAACTCCTGCTGGGTGGGGTGGATTGATTGAGGCAAGTCCATTAGAATACATGGAGGTGGAGTGCATGGTATTTGTAAGGTAGGTGTTGCTCCATGGTACCTACTGGGGGTAATGTAAAGGATGAGACCTAACTGGGGATACTTTGGAGACACTCCTGCATAAGTGAGGTGTGTTGGATAGGGCAAACACACTACAGCATGTAAGTATGGGTCACGTAGTGTTAGCAAGCTCTGTGGAAAGTGTTCATGCTAGTTCCCTAAAGTGTTCTGGTAACTAGGAGTGGGTGGGGAGAGAGATGTCACTCAGCAGCTCATCTGTTCTTGGAGAAGTCTCCTAGAGATGCCTGTCCCTCCAGTGCACATTCTAATATTAGTAACAAATAACCCAGGGACATTTGAGACCGCTGCTTCTATGCTGTTATCTCCAAAGGGTTTTTTATACTGTTTAAGGTTTGGGGTCAGTATCCTATTGCCCTCTGGCTCTTCCAAAGCTGAGCCAGTTGATTTCTAAAATATCTGATGTTAAACACCACTGATTGTAAAAGCAGAAACAAAAACAAAAACAAAAACCAACAACTCCTGAAGTTAAGCTCCACTAGTTTCAAAGCCAAATGTTATGGGGACTTGACCTTCCAGTGCAGATTCCCCCATGTCTGGATGGATGAGAAATGTGCTACACTTCAGTTTATCTGGAATATATAAAATGTTAACAGTGACCTGACCCACAATTAGCTTTCAATATACAATGGAATATTACTCAGCCATCAGAAAAGACAAGTACCCATTTGCTTCGACATGGATGGAACTACAGCGTATTATGCTGAGTGAAATACATCAATCGGAGAAGGACAATTATATGGTTTCATTCCTATGTGGAATATAAGAAATAGTGAAAGGGATTATAAAGGAAAGGAGGGGAATTGAGTGGGAAAAATTAGAAAGGGAGACAAACCATGAGAGAGTCCTAACTCTGGGAAACAAACAAAGGGTTGTGGAAGGGGAGGTGGGTGGGGGAGGGGGTAACTGGGTGACAGGCACTAAGGAGGGCACTTGATGGGATAAGCACTGGATGTTATACTATATGTTGGCAAATTGAATTTAAATAAATAAAAATTAAAAAAATAAAAGTAATCTGTCATAATTATGCATCCCAACAAAGATCATTAAGTTTACTTCCTCCTTTCTTCATGATGACTCCCAGGAAATGAGTTCATTTGTCCCTTGTATGTAAATTTAGGGCTGATGTGTTAGGAGAGAGGCCTAAGTGGCTTGATAGCTGGAGTTTTCACATGACCATTCTAACAATGCCCTAGTTCTAAGAAGCAATATGTCATCTCACAGCTCCTAAACAGGAGAGAACTTAGGACAATGGTTGGTTTCTGTTTTTTTTTTTTAATATATATTTTATTTATTTATTCATGAGAGATCAGAAAGAGGGGCAGAGACATAAGCAGAGGGAAAAGCAGGCTCCCCACAGGAAGACTAATGCAGGACCTAATCCCAGGACACCCGGGTTATGCCCTGAGCTGAAAGCAGATGCTCAACCACTGAGCCACCCAGGCATCCCGGACAATGGCTGTTTTACCACTGACTCAGCTGGTAAGAAGACTATATGATGCTTTCAGACAGGAGCATTGAGGATTGGGGGTGAGGAGTTTCCACCTACAGCAACTCTCTGGTGATCCAAGCTACTATCCCCAAATTCAGGTCATTAAAAGGAGTTCTGTGTTCAAGAGGAAGTCTCATGGGAAATAAAATATTTCAGGCACAGTGAGATGGTAGTGAAAATGCTGAATGACATGGACTCGCTCCAGATGCCAAAAGTTATGGCCAACAATTACAGCAGCTCTGAAGGAGCTTCAGAAGCCACCTCAGACAGAAACTGGTTGAGTCTTGGATGATGAGCTGATAATGACACCAAATCGCTCACAATCATTGGTCAGCTGGACCTATAGGTCTTGGTCTATAGGTACCTCACAACTCTGTCTCCTCCCCTAGGACCCTAACACTTCTCTACCCTTTTAACAAACCCCTCTTTCACATTATGCATGGCCAGGAGAATCTTTTAGATCTTTCATAAATCCCAGCCAGACACATAAATGCTCTTGTTCACTCTAGGATAAGAATGATAAAACCAAAGCATTAAAACTTATTCCCCTACTTTCACCTTCTACTAAGTTCTTCCTTCTCAAATGGAAGATTCATTTGCCTGTCTCTTCTGGAAACAAGGGAACTTTAAAGAGAACCCCACCACTGTTAAGTATTTGATAACCTTGGTTTTATGATAAATGTTTTCCCAAAGGGACCTATACAAGACTCATTGGATTTTCCTTTTGCTGTTTTAATGAAAACCCATTGGATTGGGAGGGAAAGGCCTAGGGATCTTGAAAAGGTCATAATTTCTAGAGGAAAGGAAGGTTGTATGAGTCCCAGTGATGCCCACATCTGGTTGATGAGGTGAAAAAGGTGGATTTCCTCAGTCCTTACTCTTGTGAGGATAGATGATATCTGGTGGCAAGATGATAAGCAGCCCAGATCATGAGAATGTTAATCCTACATCAGGATGCTTTGAATATCTAAGGCCATTTTAAATGCAATGTGGCCACAAAAATAAGGTCAAGATCTCCCTCCCTTTGAATATTTCACACATTTGTTGTGCATGAGGCAGCACAAACAGTCTTTCATGTTCTGCCTTACTGATTCTCTTCTTTCCTCCTGCAGACCTTTCCTGAGCAGAGGGGCAGCACAGAGTGGTCAGGGAATTGTGGAACACTAGTGCCCTCCAACCTCTGGGGAGAGACTTCAAAGTAATTAGAGGTTTGAAAGACAGCATCCCTATGTGCACCTTTTAAATGATAAAACATCCATTTTATACCAGGAATGGGCAAAGAAGAGGGAACAGTTTCAATCATAGTAACAGCAGGAATAAGAATCCTTCAGCTTTGAGACTGCTATTGCTGATGTTTACCAGCTCCTGTTTCACAGTTTTTTGGAGTATTTGAGTAGAAGTAAAAAACATTATTCTTCCAGCTTACCAAATTCAATTCATCTTTGCTTTCAAATTCCTTCTGAATTTGCCTCCACTTTCATATCTCTTGTCATTGTGCACAGTTCACTGATCTCTCAGCCATTTAATGTTGATAAATTTTTAAAAATATAAACTCTGACTTTGCTCCTTCCCTCTGTTCCTCAGTAGTATCAAACTTTGACATCCTGGTACATTTCCCTAATCCTCTTTCAATTTCCTCTTTCCTGCTGTAGTGTCCTGCTACACACTACATTTCTCACTTAGACATGTTCCCTGACTCATGCATTTCCCTTAGATTGGTGAAGAGGGTATTGATATGAGGTCTGAGGAAAATCATTCATAAAAAAACCAAGGAGAACAATCTCTTGATTGTACCTAACGTTTATTATCTGAGTAAATCAAACAAATGTAAACTACCTCGTAACAGAGATTAAGGAAAAATATGGGTGCAAATAGCTAAGGGAATCCACGAAGAGCCTATGGTGAATTCCCCTTTGCATAGCAATGGATTCTGTATATGGAGCAATGGGTTTTCTCCAATGAAGACATTCTCTCCACTTTAGGGAAGATATGGCCTTGGTGGTAGGTTCTACTCATAGAACACATGTTCTATTCATAGAACACAAGATCTGAGAAGCTTTTCTTATTTATTTATTTATTTATTTATTTACTTAATTTTTAGAGAATCAATTTTTTAAAGATTTTATTTATTTATTTATTCATGAGAGACACACAGAGAGACAGACAGAGAGAGAGAGGCAGAGAGACACAAGCAGAGGGAGAAGCAAGCTCCATGCAGGGAGCTCGAGATGGGACTGGATCCTGGGCCTCCAGGATCACGCCCTGGGCTGAAGGTGGCACTAAATCGCTGAGCCCCTGGGGCTGCCCAGCTTTTTTGTTATTTAGTTAGTCTCTGAACTATGTGTCTGGCATCTTCTGAGACTTATGCTCTCTGAAATCTTATGCAAGAAAATTCTAGCATCATCAATCACTTTGTTCATGAATTTCAAATGTAGAAAATAGATTTTCAAAAGCTGGAAAAGATTGGATGACAGGCTTCCATTCATAAAGCAATGGCCTTCAGTACACTTCATGGCCTTGGCAGCTATGCAGTTATTCTTTAGAAGTAACCAGAAATGTAAGGACTTGATAAAACTCTTAATCTCCTCCACAGACATTACCAGCTTTCTGACAATCCCTTTGACTGATTTCTCATCCAAACCAAAATAGTTCTCATAAACATTCAAACACTTCTCTTGTTGGGACTAATCAAAGTCACTGAAGCAGGCCATAAAGGGGATGGAAGTGAAAGCCAGAGATTTCAGGGAATCCAGCCAAATCCTTTCCTTGAATAAAGTTCTCTCCATCTCAATGGAAGCCTCACCCAAATTGGGCAACAGAATCACAAAGATGTAGCACTTATGAACAGGGAGGTCCTTCAGCAGAGTCTCCTCCAGTATTGGGAAATCAAAGTCATCCAGGTCAAACTTGGAGACCAAGAAGTTGCCTGGCTCATGCACTCTGATGTTGCTGAGAGTAGTCAGGCAGCTGTCTCATATCTGCTGAAGCATTCTCTCCCTTTTCAAGGACCTGGCCTTGTTTTTCCCTTCATTATATAAATCATTATCCACCTTGGTTCTATCAAAGTGGAATTTCTTACCTAGTTCCCTAAAATTTTGGTTCAGCAAAACATCATTAAAGTTATACCATGAAGAAGAAACAATGATGAAGAAATCATAGTTAGCAAATCCCACCATTTTGAGATATGTATGTAGAAGGAAATTGGGGGTTCCAGTTCCAGGCAGGTCCCAGAAGGTCATACTGGGATCCTTTGGATGTTGATAGGGGGGTTTCTTCATGGTGGTCTTAAAAATCCCAACAGTTGCAGAATTCTTCTCTTCATGAATATGACCTCAAAGGGCATTGATGAAACTGTACATCCTAGTTCCAGATTCCTGAATACAGCCATATACAGAGGAGTATTCTCTGCTTCCACAAGTAATTCCTGAGTTATATCAGCCACATCTTTTATATTAACCTCTTGATGACTTGCTTGAATTCTAGAAAGGTTTTCTGAAGAGAGGATCCCCCTGTCTTACTGAGTAATGTGATGAGATAGTCACAGGAGAATTTATATGAAGGAGGTAAGGCTAATCACAGAAAAGGAGATGAGATGTTGGAAGCAGAGTTTGGAATGAAAATCCAGAAATACAGAACATGTAAGAAAGGCCACAAACTAGGGAATTCAGGCACCTTCTAATACAAAGAGAAGACATAGAAATGGATTGTATCCTGGAACTTTTTGAAGGAACCAACCATATGGACACCTTGATTTTAGCACCTGTAAGATTCATTTTAGACAACTCACCTCTAGAACTATAAGCTAATAAACCTGTGTTGCTGTCTTAAGCCAATAAGTGTGTATTAATTTGTTGCACAAAAATGAGAAACTAATGCAGTCTTAATTTTCTTGAAGCCTCAATACAGGAGCCCAATACCTTTCCATTCTATAGGAAAAATCATTCTATAAGAAAAATCAGGCCAGCACATTAGGGAGCACAGAAGAATTGTAGACATAGCTCACTTCCAATCCCCAACAGCAAATAGGGGCATGGATTTTCCTTTGGAGGAGCCTAGAGGCAGAGAAAAGCCCACCAGGATGTATGTTCCACAAGGGGATAGCTCAGCACATAGTCCTTGTGGTAATAATTTCCCTATGGCAGCTTAATATCGATTTACCTCAGCTAATGGGAGAATTTGGGTGGGATTTGGAACATGTGACAGGAAGGACTGAGAAGGTAAATAAGAGCGCTAATTCTCCTGATTCAATTCTGCACTTTGTGAAACATAGGTACCCGATTATATCATGGCAATTCAAGGATGCCATTAGATGTTATTTATGGGGCCTCTTTTCAACTATGAGTGAGGAAACCGTGAATTAAAAATATTTGTAATAGGAGGGGGGGCAAAATTGTGGAGGAGTAGGGGTCCTCAACTCACCTGGTCCCACCAACTTACCTACATAACTTTCAAATCATCCTGAACACCTACAAATTCCACCTGAGATTTAAAGAGAGAACAGCCCAAACACTACAGAGGGTTTTTGCTTCTAGCAAGGTAGAAAGGTAGAAAGGACCAATACCCACTATTTGCTTCAATGTGGGTAGAACTGGAGGGTATTTTTTTTTAATTTATTTTTTATTGGTGTTCAGTTTACCAACATTCAGAATATGTATGGGAGTGTATGTGACGGGGAGTGCCCGTCACCCATTCACTCCCACCCCCCGCCCTCCTCTCTTTCTACCACCCCTAGTTCGTTTCCCAGAGTTAGGAGTCTTTACGTTCTGCCCCCCTTTCTGATATTTCCCACACATTTCTTCTCCCTTCCCTTATATTCCCTTTCACTATTATTTATATTCCCCAAATGAATGAGAACATATAATGTTTGTCCTTCTCCGACTGACTTACTTCACTCAGCATGATACCCTCCAGAGGTATTTCATATTTCATATTCTCCAGAGGGCATCATGCTGAGTGAAGTAAGTCAGTCGGAGAAGGACAATCATCATACGGTTTCACTTATATAGTGAATATTAAAAAATAGTGAAAGGGATCATAGGGGAAAGGAGAGAAAATGAGTGGGGAAAATCAGAGAGGGTGACAGAACATGAGAGACTCCTAACTCTGGGAAATGACAAAGGGGTGGTGGAAGAGGAGGTGGACAGGGGGATGGGGTGACTGGGTGACAGGCAAGGAGGGGGGCACTTGACAGGATGAGCACTGAGTGTTATACTATATGTTGGCAAATAGAACTCCAATTTAAAAAATAGTAAAAAAAAAAAATCCAGAATGAAGCCTTGCCATTTGAAATGACATGGATGGAGCTAGAGTTATGTTAAGTGAAATAAGCCAGGTAGAGAAAGACAAATATCATGTAATTTCATTCATATGTGAAATTTAAGAAATAAAACAAATAAGCAGGGGGAAAAAGAGAAAGAGGCAAACCAAGAAACAGGTAACTATAGAGAAATGATGGTCACCAGAAAGGAGGTGGCTAGGGGGATGAGTTAAGTTGGAGATGGCAATAAAGGAGTGCACTTATTGTGATGTTTATGGGATGTTGTATGGACATGCTGAATCACTATATTGTACATCTGAAACTAATATTTACACTGTATCTTCACTAACTCATTTAAATAAAACTTCCAAGAAAAAGAATTTGTGGATTCATAACAGAATGTCAGGAACACCAAAAATGCACTATGTATGCATTTATTTAAAAATTCATTTTTCAGGACCTACTATATGTATTTTCTACTAGTATTTCAGTTATAAGACCAGGGTTTTGTATGAAGTAACCATAACACTGAGTTATTCTCTCTGCTAACTAAAATATTCCAAATTACTGTCATGCCTTTTCACAAGAAGGATCACATGAGGAAGGATTTTTTAGAGCTGTTTTTCACACTGTCAAATAAATCACTAAATTGATATTTGGTTCAAGAGTGAGTTATGGAAATGTCCCTGAGGACAGTGGGTCAGAATTGCTTTAAGGAAAGCCAAGTCAACTTTCCAGGCACCAGTGCCATGCCAGCACTGAGAATAATTCAGAAGCTAGCTGTCCCACTTTTCCATTTTCATTCTCAACATTCTGATGTAGCTAGGTTTGCCCAGAGCCCTCAGGGTCTTAAAAATCTCTTATTTTTTAAGAAGAACTTTTGCATCACTCACCATGGCCTCAAGGAAATAACTTACCAAAGCAGGATGCCAAATCACCACCCTTGTATCAGAGGATGTGGAAGAGGACATGTATGGAGCAGTAAAAAGCACTAGAAGGAGGAGAGAGGAGGGAAGGAAAAAGAGTTCATACAACAAAGGGTGACTTGAGGTATGCTATTATGAGCAGGGAGAACCTTAGTCCTGGCCACAATGTTGTATCCAGGAGCCTTCCTCTTTCTGTCCAGCCATTGTGTGGACTTCTGACATGGGTGTAAAGTTTGCCCTTGCTCAGGCTATTCCCTTATCTTGGAAAGCCCTTCTTTAAAATGTTCTTCATTCTTCCAGAGTAATTTCAAACCTTGATTATTCTATCCAAACTTTCCTGCTCAGATTATTATTTATCTTGCTTCAGTTTTCTTTATTTGCAATGTTATGAAAATAATACTTCTCCATGGTGGCAAATATACGAAGACAGCACCAGCATTTACCCCCATACCCCTTCCCACCTGTGCTCTGAACCCTCCAGAAATCTCACTTCTGATCCCCTCTGCCTATGTCTCTGCTTCTCTATGTGTCTCTAATTAATTAATTAATCAATTAATTAGTTAATTAATTAAAATCCCACTTCTGATAACCTCCAACCTCATGTCATAGACTGGTTCTCATATGGGGCAGCTAAATAAGGATGTGTGGCTTCTTTCCTCTCAGAAAGATACTGTATATCTTCATGAGGAGACAGAAACTTTTAATGGTTGCAAATGTGTTTTCTACTCTCTAGAAAGTATGCTGGCTCATGAAACAAAGTGTTGAAAGGACTCTTTCTGTTTTTTGAGGAGTAGAAACAGCAGGTGGCATGGATTCCCATGTTCTAAAAAGTAATGCTAGATTATCCACCTGGGACTTGCTATGAGCCACCCCAACTGTCCTGACATTACCCATCACCTGCTTCATACCTGTGTGTAAAAGGGGACAGAAACCAGGTTGGACAAATAAGCCACTTGGAGGACTGACTGGTATATAAGGTGCCATTGATGGAAAAGGTGGTGTGAGCTACTGAAGCAGTACCTGAATGGGATGTCATAAGAAGTAAGCCGTGAAAAGGAGGTCCCTCTGTCGCCTTCCCTGATGTTAATCAAACTGAGTTTTTTCTGGAGTCATGGTCCTATCTTATCATGAAGAATTACAAAAACTTGAGATAGGACACCAGAAGATATTATTTAACCAAGACTAAAGGTAATGTAAAAGATCTGTATACTGTCCCCTACAGAGATTGGGAGTAGAATTTTTATACCAGGAAGCAAGTCACCTCTAGTCCCCACTGATGTCATGCCAGCATGTAGGCTGGAGAGGTATGCTTTGGCAAAATTATGATCTTTTATAATTCTGAATATTTATCTCTTTCCAGCTGCCCCAATGCCAATTTCATACTCATTCCTTGAATGATCACCTGAGTGTCTCCATGGAAAATTATAGGAACTCTTCATTTCTGGGGTTCAGACGTGTCACCAGGGACTAGTGACCTGAAGAATATTCACTCACCATTCAGCATTCAGAAGGTTCCTTAAATGACAGCTGACATGAAAAGACATGGAGGAAACTAAAATGCATATCATATAGAGAAACCAATCCAGAAAGGCTAAATATTACACAATTCCAGCTGTGCAACATTTTGAAAAATGCAAAACTGTAGAATTGATGAAAAGATCAGTCGTTCACAGAGAGTCAGGGGAGGGAGGTTTGAATAGGTGGAGCAAAGGCCTTTAAAAATATACTATTTATTGGACACAAGACAGCAGAAGAGTAGGGGATTTCATCTCATCTGGTCACTTGAATTTAGCTAGGTAACTATCAAATCATTCTAAACACCCATGATTTCAATCGAGATATAAGAAAAGAATTGCTGGAACTCTGAAAGTAGAAAAGTGACCTTTTTGCAAGACAGCTGTGGAAAGCCTTCAAGGAACAAAAGCTACACAGAGAACCAAAAATAGTTTACACTGAACTGGCCCCCTGGCAAGGGGCAGTGCAACTGTATAAAGGCAAAGGCACCTGAGAATCAGCTCAGCAGGCCTCTCCCCGAGAAGACCAACTGGAAGAACAGGTGAACAGGAATTTTCTGGACCATACAGTACTGTAAAAATCCAGCCCTGGGGGAAAATAGTATGTAGAATTTGAGGTTTTTTTTCTAATGATATGTTTATCATTCAGGTTAAAAATTTCCATTTCTTTTTTTCTTTTTCCCTTTCAAGTAGTTTCTTATTTTACCAACCCTCTGTTTTAACTCTTTTTTTAAATTTCATTTTTTACATATACATTTTATAGATATATTCTTCATTTTGGCTTCCTTTCACTCTTTTCAATTTTATTTTTGCACACACACACAGACACAACTTTTTCTTTTTTACAATTTTGGCATTTAGTGTCTTCTAACACACAGACTGAAATACATTCAAGCCAAGTGGATCATCCTGTTTGGTCCACCATGTGAGATTATATTTTCTCTCCCATCCTCTTTATTTTCCTTTTCCTTTTCTTTTTCCTTTTCCTTTCCTTTTCTTCTATGCTTTCCGACTTCTTCTGATTTATCTAGTGTGTATTTCAGGTGGGTCATAGTTAATATTTTTGATTTTGTTCAATTGCTCATTCATTCTTCTCTGGGCAAGATGACCAGAAAGAGGAATTCACAACAAAAGAAAGAATCAGAAGTAATACTCTGCCACACATCTAATCGTTGGGAATATAAGTAAAATGTCAGAGATGAAATTCAGGATAACAATAATAAAAGTATTAGCTGAGCTTGAAAAAATCATTAAAAAATCAAGAAAATCTTAGTGCAGAAATGAGATCTCGGGCAGCCCGGGTGGCTCAGCAGTTTAGCGCCACCTTCGGTCCAGGGCATGATCCCGGAGACCCAGGATGGAGTCCCACGTTGGGCTCCCCGCATGGAGCCTGCTTCTCCCTCTGCCTATGTCTCTGCCTCTCTCTCTCTCTCTCTCTCTCTCTCTATATCTCCCGGGTCTCTATGAAAAAATAAAATCTTTAAAAAAAAGAAATGAGATCTCATAATGATGAAATTAAAAATACTCTAACTGGACTTAGTCTAAAATGGATGCTCTAACTGCAAGGGTATTTGAGGCAGAAGAGAGAGTAAGTGACAAGGAAGACAAGTTGATGGAAATAAAGGATACTGAGGAAAAGAGAAAAGTAACTAATAGAATGTGAGGAGAGGCTCTGAGAGATAAGGGAGGGTATGAAGAAAAAAATCTCAATTATTGGAATTATTGGAGTTCCTGAAGATACAGAGAGAGAGAGAGAGAGAGAGAATTTATATTTGAGCAAATTATAGCTGAGAACTTCCTTAATCTGGGGAAAGAGACAGGCATTCATATCTAAGAGATAGATAGAGAAGACCCCTTCCCAAATCAATAAAAATAGATCAACACCCCAACATATGATACTGAAGCTTGCAAATTCCAGAGACAAAGAGAAAATCCTGAAATCACCTTTAGACCAGTGGTTCCTAAATCTCCTAACCTAGAAACATTAAGCTGGCAAAAGAACTATCCACAGAAACACAACAAGCCAGAAAGTGCTGGCATGATATATTTAGGGTACTAAATGAGAAAAAAATACAGTCAAGAATATTTTCCAGCAAGGCTGTCATTCAGAAGTGGAGAGATAAAGAGATTCCAGGATATAGAGAAACTGAAAGAAAATGTGACCACCAAGCCACTCTGGAAGAAATATTAAAGGGGATCCTGTAAGTGAAGAGAGGGCCAAGGAGTAACCTGGACCAGAAAGGAACAGAGATAATCTGCAGAAACAGGGAAGGTACAGGTAATACAATGGCACTAAATTCATATCTTTCAATAGTTACTGTGAATGTAAATGTGAATGGACTAAATGCTCCAATAAAAAGACACAGGTGGGTCCCTGGGTAGCTCAGTTGGTTAAGCATCTGCCTTTGGCTCAGGTCATGATCCCAGGGTCCTGGGATTAAGTCCCATGATGGGCTTCCTGCTCACCAGGGAGCCTGCTTCTCCCTCTCCCTCTACCCTTCCTCCTTGCTTGATTTATATCTCTCACTGTCAAATACATAAAAAAGATCTAAAGAAAAAGACACAGCATATCAGATTGGACAAAAAAAGTAAGATTCACTGATATGCTATCTGACTCATTTGAAACCTAGATTGAAAGTAAAAAGATGGATCACATTTATCATGCTAATGGTGCTCAAAAGAAAGCTGGAGTAGCAATCCTCATATCAGAATAATTAGATTTCACATAAAAAAACATAAAAATATCTTACATACTAAGAGATGAAGAGGGACACCATATCTTAAAGTGTCTATCGAACAAGAAGATCCAACAGTTATAAATATTTATGCTCCTAATTTGGGAGCAGCCAATTATATTCACCAATTAATACACAAATTAAAGAAACACATTGTTAATTATGCAATAATAGTAGGGGACTTCAACACCTTACTCATAGCAATGGAGAGATCATCTAAGCAGAAGATCAACAAGGACAAAAGGGCCTTGAATGACACACTGGGCCAGATGGATTTCACAGATATATAAAGAGCATTCCATCTGAACAGAACTGAACACACATTCTTCTCAAGTGCACATGGAACTTTCTCCAGAATACCACACACTGGATCACAAATTAGGTCTCAACTGATACCAGAAGCACTATTATAAAGCTACTGGTGGCTCTACAAAAAAGCATAAAGGACTCAAGAGACTTCATGACTGCAGAATTTAGATCTAATCAGGCAGAAATTAAAAATCAATTCAATGAGATGCAATATAAACTTGAGGTCCTAACAACAAGGGTTAACGAGGTGGAAGAACGAGTGAGTGACATAAAAGACAAGTTGATGGCAAAGAGGTAAACTGAGGAAAAAAGAGACAAATAATTAAAAGATCATGAGGATAGATTAAGGGAAATAAATGACAGCCTGAGGAAGAAAAAGCTACGTTTAACTGGGGTTCCCAAGGGCACTGAAAGGGACAGAGGTCCAGAATATGTATTTGAACAAATCATAGCTAAAAACTTCCTAATCTGGGAATGGAAACAAGCATTCAGAACCAAGAAATAGAGATATCCCTCCCTAAAATCAACGAAAACCACCCAACACTTCAACATTTAGTAGTGAAGCATGCAAATTCCAAAGATAAAGAGAAAATCATTAAAGCAGCAAGAGATAAGAAATCCCTGACTTTTATGGGGAGGAGTATTAGGGTCACAGCAGACCTCTCCACAGAGACCTGGCAGGCCAGAAAGGGCTGGCAGGATATATTCAGGGTCCTGAATGAGAAGAACATGCAGCCAAGAATACTTTATCCAGCAAGGCTTTCATTCAGAATGGAAGGAGAGATAAAGAGCTTCCAAGACAGGCAGGAACTTAAAGAATATGTGACCTAAACCAGCTCTGCAAGAAATTTTAAGGGGGACTCTTAAAACTCCTCTTTAAAAAGAAGTCCAATGGAACAATCCACAAAAACAGGGACTACATAGGTATCATGATGACACTAAACTCATATCTTTTAATAGTAACTCTGAACATGAATGGGCTTAATGACCCCATCAAAAGGTGAGGATTTCAGACTGGATAAAAAAGCAGGACCCATCTATTTGCTGTCTACAAGAGACTCATTTGAGACAAAAGGACACCTACAGCCTGAAAATAAAAGGTTGGAGAACCATTTATCATTCAAATGGTCCTCAAAAGAAAGCAGGGGTAGCCATCCTCATATCAGATAAACTAAAATTTACCCCAAAGACTGTACTGAGAGATGAAGACGGACACTATCTCATACGTAATGGATCTATCCAACAAGAGGACTTAACAATCCTCAATATATATGCCCCGAATGTGGGAGTTCCCAAATATTTAAATCAATTAATAACCAAAGTGAGAAAATACTTAATAATAATACACTTATACTTGGTGACTTCAATCAAGCTCTTTCTATGCTAGATAGGTCTCCTAAGCACAACATCTCCAAAGAAACGAGAGCTTTACACTGGACCAGATGGATTTCACAGATATCTACAGAACTTTACATCCAAACTCAACTGAATACACATTCTTCTCAAGTGCACATGGAACTTTCTCCAAATAGACCACAAACTGGGTCGCAAAACGGGTCTGAACCGATACCAAAAGATTGGGATCGTCCCCTGCATATTCTCAGACCATAATGCCTCGAAATTAGAACTAAATCACAACAAGAAGTTTGGAAGGACCTCAAACACATGGAGGTTAAGGACCATCCTGCTAAAAGATGAAAGGGTCAACCAGGAAATTAAGGAAGAATTAAAAAGATTCATGGAAACTAACGAGTATGAAGATAAAACCATTCAAATCTTTGGGATGCAGCAAAAGCAGTCCTGAGGGGGAAATCCATCGCAATAGAAGCATCCATCCAAAAACTGGAAAGAACTCAAATACAACACCTAACGTTACACATAAAGGAGCTAGAGAAAAAACAGCAGATGGACCCCACGCCCAGCAGAAGAAGAGAGTTAATTAAAATTCGAGCAGAACTCAATAAAATCGAGACCAGAAGAACTGTGGAACAGATCAACAGAACCAGGAGTTGGTTCTTTGAAAGAATTAATAAGATAGATAAACCATTAGCCAACCTTATTAAAAAGAAGAGAGAGGAGACTCAAATTAATAAAATCACGAATGAGAAAGGAGAGATCACTACCAACACCAAGGAAATACAAACGATTTTAAAACATATTATGAACAGCTATACGCCAATAAATTAGGCAATCTCGAAGAAATGGACGCATTCCTGGAAAGCCACAATCTACCAAAACTGGAACAGGAGAAATAGAAAACCTGAGCAGGCCAATAACCAGGGAGGAAATTGAAGCAGTCATCAAAAACCTCCCAAGACACAAGAGTCCAGAGCCAGATGGCTTCGCAGGGAAATTCTATCAAAGGTTTAAAGAAGAAACCATACCTATCCTACTAAAGCTGTTTGGAAAGATAGAAAGAGATGGAGTACTTCCAAATTCATTCTATGAGTCCAGCATCACCTTAATTCCAAAACCAGACAAAGACCCCACCAAAATGGAGAATTACAGACCAATATCCCTGATGAACATAGATGCAAAAATTCTCAACAAGATACTAGCCAATAGCATCCAACAGCACATTAAGAAAATTATTCACCATGACCAAGTAGGATTTATCCCTGGGACACAAGGCTGGTTCAACACTTGTCAAACAATCAATGTGATCCATCATATCAGCAAGAGAAAAACCAAGAACCATATGATCCTCTCATTAGATGCAGAGAAAGCATTTGACAAAATACAGCATCCATTCCTGATCAAAACTCTTCAGAGTGTAGGGATAGAGGGAACATTCCTCGACATCTTAAAAGCCATCTATGAAAAGCCCACAGCAAATATCATTCTCAATGGGGAAGCACTGGGAGCCTTTCCCCTAAGATCAGAAACAAGACAGGGATGTCCACTCTCACCACTGCTATTCAACATAGTACTGGAAGTCCTAGCCTCAGCAATCAGACAATAAAAAGATATTAAAGGCATTCAAATTGGCCAAGAAGAAGTCAAACTCTCCCTCTTCACCGATGACATGATACTCTACATAGAAAACCCAAAAGCCTCCACCCCAAGATTGCTAGAACTCATACAGCAATTTGGCGGCGTGGCAGGATACAAAATCAATGCCCAGAAATCAATGGCATTTCTATACACTAACAATGAGACTGAAGAAAGAGTAACTAAGGAGTCAATCCCATTTACAATTGCACCCAAAAGCATAAGATACCTAGGAATAAACCTAACCAAGGAGGTAAAGGATCTATACCCTAAAAACTATAGAACACTTCTGAAAGAAATTGAGGAAGACACAAAGAGATGGAAAAATAGTCCATGCTCATGGATTGGCAGAATTAATATTGTGAAAATGTCAATGTTACCCAAGGCAATGTACACGTTTAATGCAATCCCTATCAAAATACCATGGACTTTCTTCAGAGAGGTAGAACAAATTATTTTAAGATTTGTGTGGAATCAGAGAAGACCCCGAATAGCCAGGGGAATTTTAAAAAAGAAAACCATATCTGGGGGCATCACAATGCCAGATTTCAGGTTGTACTACAAAGCTGTGGTCATCAAGACTGTGTGGTACTGGCACAAAAACAGACACATAGATCAGTGGAACAGAATAGAGAACCCAGAAGTGGACCCTGAACTTTATGGTCAACTAATATTCGATAAAGGAGGAAAGACTATCCATTGGAAGAAAGACAGTCTCTTCAATAAATGGTACTGAGAAAATTGGACATCCACATGCAGAAGAATGAAACTAGACCACTCCCTTGCACCAGACACAAAGATAAACTCAAAATGGATGAAAGATCTAAATGTGAGACAAGATTCCATCAAAATCCCAGAGGAGAACACAGGCAACACCCTTTTTGAACTCGGCCACAGTAACTTCTTGCAAGATACATCCACGAAGGCAAAAGAAACAAAAGCAAAAATGAACTATTGGGACTTCTTCAAGATAAGAAGCTTTTGCACAGCAAAGGATACAGTCAACAAAACTAAAAGACAACCTACAGAATGGGAGAAGATATTTGCAAATGACATATCAGATAAAGGGCTAGTTTCCAAGATCTATAAAGAACTTCTAAAACTCAACAGCAAAGAAACAAACAATCCAATCATGAAATGGGCAAAAGACATGAAGAGAAATCTCACAGAGGAAGACATAGACATGGCCAACATGCACTTGAGAAAATGCTCTGCATCACTTGCCATCAGGGAAATACAAATCAAAACCACAATGAGATACCACCTCACACCAGTGAGAATGGGGAAAATTAACAAGGCAGGAAACCGCAAATGTTGGAGAGGATGCGGAGAAAAGGGAACCCTCTTACAATGTTGGTGGGAATGTGAACTGGTGCAGCCACTCTGGAAAACTGTGTGGAGGTTCCTCAAAGAGTTAAAAATAGACCTGCCCTACGACCCAGCAATTGCACTGTTGAGGATTTACCCCAAAGATACAGATGCAGGGAAACGCCGGGAGACCTGCACCCCGATGTTTCTAGCAGCAATGTCCACAATAGCCAAACTGTGGAAGGAGCCTCGGTGTCCATCGAAAGATGAATGGAAAAAGAAGATGTGGTCTATGTATACAATGGAATATTACTCAGCCATTAGTAATGACAAATACCCACCATTTGCTTCGACATGGATGGAACTGGAGGGTATTATGCTGAGTGAAGTAAGTCAATCGGAGAAGGACAGTGTATGTTCTCATTCATTTGGGGAATATAAATAATAGTGAAAGGGAATATAAGGGAAGGGAGAAGAAATGTGTGGGAAATATCAGAAAGGGAGACAGAACATGAAGACTCCTAACTCTGGGAAAGGAACTAGGAGTGGAGGAAGGGGAGGAGGGCTGGGGGTGGGAGTGAATGGGTGATGGCCACTGAGGGGAACACTTGATGGGATGAGCACTGGGTGTTATCCTGTATGTTGGTAAATTGAACACTAATAAAAAATTAATTTATTTAAAAAAAAAAACTCGCAAAAAACAGGAGTGCAGATCCCAATGGTTTCCCAGGGGAATTTTACCAAACATTTTCTTTGTATATTTTTTTATTGGATTTCGATTTTCCAACTTATAGTATAACACCTAGTGCTCATCCCGTCAAGTGCCCCCTTCAGTGCCTGAGAGATAGTCACCCCATCCCCCCACCCACCTCCCCTTCCACTACCCCTTGTTCATTTCCCAGAGTTAGGTGTCTCTCACGTTCTGTAAACTTCACTGATATTTCCCACTCAATTTCTCTCCTTTCCCCTATAATCTCCTTCACTATTTTTTTAATATTTCCCATATGAGTGAAACGATATGATGATTGTCCTTTTCGACTGACTTCACTCAGCATAATACTTTCCAGTTCCATCCACGTTGACGTAAATAGTGGGTATTGGTTGTTTCTAATGGATGAGTAATATTCCCTGTATATATATACCACATTTTCGTTATCCATTCATCTTTCGATGGTAACCGAGGCTCCTTCCACAGTTTACCTATTGTAGACATTGATACTGTAAACATTGGGGTGCCGGTGTTTCGGTTTTTCACTCATCTGTATCTTTGGAGACAATCCCCAGTAGTGCAATTGCTGGATACTAGGGTAGCACTATTTTTATCTCTTTGAGGAACCTCCACACAGTTTTCCAAAGTGGCTGTACCAGTTTGCATTCCCACCAACAGTGCAAGAGGGTTCCCTTTTCTCCACATCCTCTCCAACATTTGTTGTTTCCGGTCTTGTTAATTTTCCCCATTCTCACTAGTGTGAGGTGGTATCTCATTGTGGTTTTGATTTGTATTTCCCTGATGGCAAGTGATGCAGAGCATTTTCTCAAGTGCATGTTGGCCATGTCTATGTCTTCCTCTGTGAGATTTCTCTTCATGTCTTTTGCCCATTTCATGATTGGATTGTTTGTTTCTTTGCTGTTGAGTTTAAGAAGTTCTTTATAGATCTTGGAAACTAGCCCTTTATCTGATATGTCATTTGCAAATATCTTTTCCCATTCTGTAGGTTGTCTTTTAGTTTTGTTGACTGTGTCTTTTGCTGTGCAAAAGCATTTATCTTGATGAAGTCCCAAGAGTTCATTTTTGCTTTTGTTTCCCCTGCCTTCATACATGTCTATTGCAAGAAGTTGCTGTGGTCAAGTTCAAAACGCCTGTTGCCTGTGTTCTCCTCTAGGATTTTTAAAAAATATCTGAAAATTTTATTTTATTTTATTATTTTTTAAGATTTTATTTATTTATTCATGAATGACAGAGAGATAGAGAGAGAGAGAGAGAGAGAGAGAGAGAGGCAGAGACACAGGCAGAGGGAGAAGCAGGCTCCATGCCGGAAGGCTGACGCGGGACTTGATCCCGGGACACTTTCACGGGACTCCAAGATCACGCCCTGGACCAAAGGCAGGCACTAAACCGCTGAGCCCCCAGGGATCGCCTCCTCTAGGATTTTGATGGATTCTAGTCTCACATTTAGATGTTTCATCTATTTTGAGTTTATCTTTGTGTATGGTGTAAGAGAATGGTCCAGTTTCATTCTTCTGCATGTAAATGTCCCATTTTCCCAGAACCATTTATTGAAGTGACTATCCTTTTTCCAGTGGATGTCTTTCCTGCTTTGTCGAGTGTTAGTTGACCATAGAGTTGAGGGTCCATTTCTGGATTCTCTATTCTGTTCCATTGGTCTATGTGTCTGTTTTTGTGCCAGTACCACACTGTCTTGATGACCACAGCTTTGTAGTACAACCTGAAATCTGGCATTGTGATTCCCCTGACTCTGGTGTTCTTTTTAAATATTCCCCTGGCTATTTGGAGTCATTTCTGATTCCACATAAATCTTAAGATGATTTGTTCCAACTCCCTGAAGAAAGTTCATGGTATTTTGATGAGAATTGCATTAAACTTGTAAATTGCCCTGGGTAGCATAGACACTTCCACAATATTAATTCTTCCAATCCATGAGCATGGAATATTTTTTCATCTCTCTGTGTCTTCCTAAATTTCTCTCAGAAGTGTTCTGTAGTTTTTAGGGTATAGATCCTTTACCTCTTTGGTTATCTTTATTCCTAGGTATCTTCTGCTTTTGGGTGCAATTTAAATGGGATTGACTCCCTAATTTCTCTTTCTTCAGTCTCGTTTGTAGTGTATAGAAATGCCACTGACTTCTGGGCATTGATTTTGTTTTCTACCATACTGTCGAATTGCTGTATGAGTTCTAGCAATCTTGGGGTGGAGCCTTTTGGGTTTTCTACATACAGTATCATGTCATCTGCAAAGAGGGAGATTTTGACTTGTTCTTGGCCAATTTGAATGCCGTTTATTTCTTTTTGTTGTCTGATTGCTGAGGCTAGGACTTCTAGTACCTTGTTGAATAAGAGTGGTGAGAGTGGACATCCCTGTTGTGTTCCTGATCTTAGGGGAAAGGCTCCCAGTGTTTCCCTATTGAGAATGATATTTGCTGTGGGCTTCTCATAGGTGGCTTTTAAGATGCTGAGGAATGATCCCTCTATCGCTACACTCTGAAGAGTTTTTATCAGGAATGAATGCTGTATTTTGTCAAATGCTTTGTCCGCATCTATTGAGCCGATCATATGGTTCTTGTTTTTTCTCTTGTTGATGAGACCCATCATGTTGATCATTTTATGAGTGTTGAACGACTCTTGCATCCTGGGGAAAAATCCTACTTGGTCATGGTGAATAATCTTCTTAATGTACTGTTGGATCCTATTAGCTAGTATCTTGTTGAGAATTATTGCATTTGTGTTCATCAGGGGTATTGGTCTATTTTGGTGGGGTCTTTGGTTTTGGAAATAAGGTGATGCTGGCCTCATCAAACAAGTTTGGTAGTTTTCTGTCCCTTTCTATCCTTCTGAACAGTTTTAGTAAAATAGGTATTATTTCTTCTTTAAACATTTGATAGAATTCCCCTAAGAAGCCATCTGGCCCTGGACTTTTACGTCTTAGGAGGTTTTTGATGACTGTTTCAATTTCCTCCCTGGTTATCAACCTGTTGAGGTTTTCTATTTCTTCCTGTTCCAGTTTTGGTAATTTGAGGTTTTCCAGAAATGCATCCATTTCTTCTAGATTGCCTAATTTATTGGCATATAGCTGCTCATAATATGTTTTTAAAATCGTTTGTATTTCCTTGGTGTTGGTAGTGATCTCTCCTTTCTCATTCATGATGTTATTAATTTGAGTCTTCTCTCTCTTCTTTTTAATAAGGCTGGCTAATTGTTTATCTACCTTATTGATTCTTTCAAAGAACCAACTGCTGGTTTTGTTGATCTGTTCCTCAGTTCTTCTGGTCTCTATATCATTAGTTCTGCTTGAATCTTTATTAACTCCCTTCTTCTGCTGGGTGTAGGATCTATTTGCTGTTTTTTCTCTAGGTCTTTTAGGTGTAAGGTGAGCTTTTGTATTTGAGTTCTTTTCAAATCTTGGATGGCTGCTTGTATTGTGATGTATTTCCCCCTCAGCACTGCTTTTGCTGTAACCCAAAGATTTTGAATGGTTGTATCTTCATTCTCATTAGTTTCCATGAATCTTTTTAATTCTTCCTTAATTTCCTGGTTGACCCTTTCATCTTTTAGCAGGATGGCCCTTACCTCCACGTGTTTGAAATCCTTCCAAACTTCTTGTTGTGATTGAGTTCTAATTTCAAGGCATTATGGTCTGAGAATATGCAGGGGATGATCCCAATCTTTTGGTATTTGTTCATACCTGATTTGTGACCCATTACATGGTCTATTCTGGAAAAAGTTCCATGTGCACTTGAGAAGAATGTGTATTCAGTTGCATTTGAATGTAAAGTTCTGTAGATATCTGTGAAATCCATCAGGTCCGGTGTATCATTTAAAGCTAAGAGACTCATTTTGGACCTAAGGACAACTACAGCATGAAAATGAAAGGTTGGAGAACCATTTACCATTCAAATAAACCTCAAAAGAAAGCTGGGGAAGCAATCCTAATATCATATGCTGAGTGAAATAAGTCAATCGGAGAAGGACAAATCAGTCTAATATGTAGTAAATTAGATGGTGATAAGTGCTAAACTAAATTCTTCAGTTAGCTTAGCTAAGCAAAGGAAGGGGTGACAAGGATGCATTTCAGACAGAGAGTGAATATAGATTATGGGGACAGAATTTTAATATGGCTGTAGGTCAAGGATATAAAGGTGGAGAGAAGCCAGAGTCTAGGGAGAACATGGAAGGGTTGAAGCAAGGACTTATATACTACAAAAAATTTAGAATTAACCTCATAAGCACTGAGGAGCCATATAATCCCTAAAAGCAACATTTGGACAGGTGGGAGACTTCCATGGTGCCCACCTCTCAGGGGTTCTTGGGATGTTTTTGATGACTGCTTCAATTTCCTCCCTAGTTATTGGCCTGTTCAGGTTTTCTATTTCTTCCAGTTCCAGTTTTGTTAGTTTGTGGTTTTCCAGAAATGCTTCCATGTCTTCTAGATTGCCTAATTTACTGGCATTTAGCTGCTCCAGTTCGATCCCATTAGAATGTAAGGTCCATAGGGCAGTGATTTTTCTACACAGCTGTACCCTGTACTAATATAGCACCTATTACATCATAGGTTTTTGATAAAATATTCACTGAATAAAGTTCAGCAGATGATAGCCATAAATTCACCTATGTAGTTGGGACTGTAAATACACGTGGTGCTGACGAGCTGATTTATTTTTTTTCTTTGGTACCAAACTGCTTTAATTACTACAGTTTTTTATGGTTGATGTATGGTCCCATACTTCTGACTTGTGTCCTTGCTGTTCCTTCTGCCTGGCATTAGTTTCCCCCTCCCGGTTCAATGTGGGAAACGCTGCTTACTCTTCAAGTCTCATGTCAAGCTCCACCTTTTTGTAAAATTTTTCTGCTTCTGCAGTGCTGAATTAGATGGCCCTCCTCCATTTTCTCATACTCTCTCTGTCATTGTATTTATCACTCTGTGACTTGGTCATCTATTAATACACCTTCTTCCCTTAGTAAATTGTAACTACTTTGAGGGATCAGGATTGATGTTGGTATCCATAGTGCCTAGCACAGTGCCTGGAATTCAGTAGGAGCAGCTGTAATCAGAGCTCAATTTAAATCCAACTATGGAAGGAGCCTCAGTGTCCATCAAAAGATGAATGGATAAAGAAGATGTGGTTTATGTATACAATGGAATATTACTCAGCCATTAGAAATGACAAATATCCACCATTTGCTTCGACGTGGATGGAACTGGAGGGTATTGTGCTGAGTGAACTAAGTCAATCGGAGAAGGACAAACATTATATGGTCTCATTCATTTAGGGAATATAAATAATAGTGAAAGGGAATAGAAGGGAAGGGAGAGGAAATGAGTGGGAAATATCAGAAAGGGAGAGGGAACACGAAGACTCCTAACTCTGGGAAACAAACGAAGGGGGGTGGAAGGGGAGGAGGGCGGGGGGTGGGGGTGACTGGGTGGCAGGCACTGAGGGGGGCACTTGAGGGGATGAGCACTGGGTGTTATTCTGTATGTTGGCAAATTGAACACCAATAAAAAGTAAATTTATTATTTAAAAAAATAAAAATAAAAAAATTCAGAAAATAAAAAATAAATTTATATAAATAAATAAATAAATCTTAGTTTCCTCACTCACAGCCGATGGTGAGAGGCCCCATCAGTAACATAGTAATGACTTCCTTGAATTGCCATGATACATATAGGGGCCTTGATCTGGACCTTCCTATCATCCAGAGCTATGAGTAAAAATTTGCATTTCTAAACCAGCCATCTGTTATATTTTTGCTATAGCTGAATAGAAGAAAAATATGCCCAAAAAAGGTTTATTTTGCCTTACTACTCATGATCAAAACTTATAGGTTTGAAATGGCTCTAGGGTATTGAGGATGGATAGCATTACAATATAGCATAGTTTCCAACATGAGATAATCAGTAAACATTTTGCTTAATTCAAATTTTCTTTTTTTATAATAAATTTATTTTTTATTGGTGTTCAATTTGCCCACATACAGAATAACACCCAATGCTCATCCCGTCAAGTGCCCCCCTCAGTGCCCGTCACCCATTCACCCCCACCCCCCGCCATCCTCCCCTTCTACCACCCCTAGTTCGTTTTCCAGAGTTAGGAGTCTTTATGTTCTGTCTCCCTTTCTGATATTTCCCACACATTTCTTCTCCCTTCCCTTATATTGCACTGTTGGGGATTTACCCCAAAGATACAGATGCAATGAAACGCCAGGACACCTGCACCCCGATGTTTATAGCAGCAATGTCCACAATGGCCAAACTGTGGAATGAGCCTAGGTGTCCTTCGAAAGATGAATGGATAAAGAAGATGTGGTTTATGTATACAATGGAATATTACTCAGCCATTAGAAATGACAAATACCCACCATTTGCTTCAACGTGGATGGAACTGGAGGGTATTATGTTGGGTGAAATAAGTCAGTCAGAGAAGGACAAACATTATATGTTCTCATTCATTTGGGGAATATAAATAATAGTGAAATAATAGTGAAAGGGAATAGAAGGGAAGGGAGAAGAAGTGGGTGGGAAATATCAGAAAGGGAGACAGAACATAAAGACTCCTAATTCTGGGAAAAGAACTAGGGGTGGTGGAAGGGGAGGAGGGCAGGGGGTGGGGGTGAATGGGTGACAGGTACTGAGGGGGGCACTTGACTGGATGAGCACTGTGTGTTATTCTATATGTTGGCAAATTGAACACCAATAAAAAATAAATGTATTATTAAAAAGAAAAAAGACATCAGGGCAAGCCCACACCTCTAGTTTTCTGGGGTTCATGCAGGCCCCACAATGACACCCACTGTGGGGTTCATGCAGGCCCTGAATTCTCCCTGCCATCTAGAATAGATGTGTGTCCAGTGCACACCTTTTTTGAAAACTGGAATCATTTCCAGGAATAGAAGCCAAGCCCTCTCTGAGCTCCTTCCTGCTGGGGCTGGGCCTTGCCATTTTCTTTAACCAGAAATGATGGAGCTCTGCCCAAGAGAGATGCTAGAGCAGTAAAACCTTCAAATTCCACTCTCCTTCCCAGCTTCACTTCCCTCCTTCTCTCTAGGCTCTTCCTCAGGCAACCCCAAGCCAACACAATTCCTTTCCTTCTTTCTAGAGCTACCTGGGGCTAGAACCAGTTTTGGACTATCCCAGAGGGCACTGAGGCTCAGCATTCAATGTGAAAAGGTTCACATTGCCTTGGGCAGAGCTTGCCTATAACCTCAGTGGGAAGGGTGAGTCCAGGCCTTGGGGCTGGTTCAGGCAGAGGAGTCTGGGGGGAAAATGAAGCAAGCAGGATCCATCCCAAAAGAAGTATCTTGGCTGTCCTGAGAAGGAGAGCATGAAGGTGCATGATGAGGCCTACAGATGACTGTTAAATTTTACCACACAGGAAACAATTGGATATGATGGCAGAACAGTGGCAGGTGGGTGTGAGGATGGGTCTCCAGCAGCATCATTGGGCCCCACAGGTTGGCTGAGCAGACAGCCCTTCATGGAACAGAAAGGCCTCATGGGGCTCCCAGGGCAACTCCTCATTCAAGGAGGCAGTCTTGTACTTTAAAAACTTGTATTCATGCATGTAGAAGTGGTAGATTTTTTTTAAGACCTATTAGCTAGTAGGCACTCATAACTTGTGGGATTGTAAAAGCACACAAGGCAAAAGCATTGTGTGTAGCAAGCAGGAGAAGAAACTATTAGGTAATCCCAGCCAATTCTCTTTTCTATTCCTGTCCTAAAAATGCTTGCAATCTCTCTGCAGAGTTCAGCCTACAAGAGAAACTTATACTCATGGAAGACCTTAAGTACTTATAACAACAGACACAATGACAAACAATCATGTGCAAACATGGGTGCTGCTTAAAATAGATGGGAAACTACTTGGGAATTTTGTTGTGACTTAGATGTTCAAGTTAAAAAGGCACAGGCTTTCCTTAGGTATGCACTTTGTATTAAAAGATGTCAGACTGGGATGCCTGGGTAGCTCAATTGTTGAGTATCTGCCTTTGGCTCAGGGTGTGATCCTGGAGTCCTGGGATCCAGTCCCACACTGGACTCCCTGCATGGAGCCTGCTTCTCCCTCTGCCTATGTCTCTGCCTCTCTGTGTGTGTGTCACTCATGAATAAATAAATGAAATCTTTAAAAAAAAAAAAAGATGCCAGACTTTTATGAAGAAATGTCTCAAGAGGAAAGAAAATGCACTTTTCAATATTAATCAAAAGTTTATTCTTGACTCTAAAGACAAATGTAATAAGAACATATAGATCCTAAGCACTGAAGGATGTGGACAGCTGGCACAAAATCATCACTACCCTGCAGGTATCCACCATGTTGTTCTGCTAAATCAGTTTGGGTGGAGGAAGAACCTGTATCTTCTTGAGTCCTGACTGAGTGACCCTCATGATGTTTTGCTGCTTAAATTCTCTCTTGTCTGTAAACTGCTTTGGCACTGACCCTGGCATCACAGCTCAGAGTATTCCTCAATGGTCTCCTTCCTTACATGTGTGCATATTCCTGAATGAGGATTTTACTCACTCTGTACTCAAAACATCTTTGTTAGCAGCGTGGGTGTGGATCTGATGGCCTGAACTTGATGCTGAGGCTGATATTCTTGTTTCTCTGTTCACCCATGCTTCTAACTCCTCTGTTCTTCCTTCTTCAGGTTACTCCACTGGTCAGCAGTGTAATGTAGCCAGTCCTATCCCTTCACACCACATTACCCACATCCTTCACCTCTGCTCTGCCATGCCAGAGGGTGTTATATGCAGCAGGTGCCATGACCATTGAAAAGGCCTTGGGAGAAGGCACACTGCTGAGGGTGGTTTCTGTGGTCAGGGAACCCTGAAGACAGCATCCAGTACCCCAGTGAGCATTGCACTGAGTGGGGACTGTGGCAGCTGCCATATCTCCTTCATCAATCCATTGCAAGGAATTGGGTATGAGGAGGAGGACTCAGCTCCCACTGGGGTGGTGAGGACCACTGACATACTTGCCACTATTCTCATTTCACCAGTGTGGTACTGTGGGATGTGCCCAAGTAGTGGCAGTCATGCAAAACCTGTATAACTGTGAAGGAGATGCAGGTTAGCTGATACGACTTCACCATCATGCCTGCATCCAAGAGTTCCGCATGAATCTCAAGAAGTTTGCCAAAATCATATGTAACCTGGAAAAGTGGTTCCATATCATCAGAGCAAGCTGAACAAGGATCTCAGCACAAGTGCATTCTGAGAGGAATGACTCCTGCAGAATATCTGGGAGATTATCCATGAAAATCCCCCAGAAGAAGTGGGTGTGTGAACCCATCATATCCTAGGTCTCTAGCCTTGACCCTTGATTGCATGACTTCTAAGAACTTAGGAACACCTTGAACAAGGGTCTCTCTGACATCAGGAAACATGTTCCACTAAAAAACCTGTCTACATCAGTGAGAAGATCCTCAATGACAAGGTAATCTCTCTGCAGATGGGAATCACCAGACAGTGTTTGCAGGACACCCTTGGTGTTCAGAATGAAGATGATTTGGAGTAGTGTCTGAATACCTGCTGTTGTTTCTTTGGAATGGGTGATGAATCTCTCTAGAGGGTGGCACAGAGTCTGGGATTCCCATGAAGGAGTACAGCACCATCATGAAATCCTTAGATCTGTACCCTCTCTATAAAATGAACTGGAGACTGACTTCATGACTTCTTCACTAGTGAAGTATTCCTTAGCCTTCTTAGGTACATCCACTTCTTGGGTGACCATGTCATTCTCTGCTTTAGCTGACTGAAGAAATGATGCACCCTTGAATTAGATGCCAAGGAAATGAAGACCATCCTGAGGAAATCCTTTCTTCCAGAGCTAACCACTTGGACATAGTCCAATAAGTTCATTCTCAAGTGGAAGTCAGGTTGCCTTCAGATCCTCTTCCAGGAGGATACAGTTTTTTCTCCACTAGAAAGGAATGGATTTAACCTAACACTTTCTTTTATCTCTAAGAGTATTAGTTTCTTGAAAGCAATTTTTAAAATGATCTGTCTTCCTAAACCCAATCCTAATGCACTGTTCCCTTGAAAAATAACTATTTGTTAAGTCATTAAATAAGTTATCTGGGTTTAGAATATAGAAATTTTGTTTTAAGTTGCAAATTGTCATGTATGTCTGGAGCAGTCTTTTTCATCTCAGAGCCTATGGCAACAGCAAGCACATCAAAACTACTCAGCACTAGTTTCGTGAAGTGCACTCCCCACATGCCACAGAAGATGTCCACCTCCCTAAAGCTAGTTAGAGTTGAGGATCAGACAGGAGGATGGAGAAACTCTACCAGCATCACCCCAGGGTGGGGGAAAAACATGGAATTTCAGGGTAAAGGGGCATGGAGACCTACACAATTGAAGCCAATGATGTATAACAGTGGGAGATAATACATTTTTGTTTGTTTGTTTATTATTAAAATAATAATAATAAAATAAATAATAAAATAAAATAAAATAATTTTTTATAAATTTACTTTTTATTGGTGTTCAATTTGCCAACATATAGAATAACACCCAGTGCTCATCCCGTCAAGTGTCCACCTCAGTGCCTATCACCCAGTCACCCCCACCCCCCTCCCACCTCCCCTTCCACCACCCCTGGTTCATTTCCCAGAGTTAGGAGTCTTTATGTTCTGTCTCCCTTTCTGATATTTCCCACTCATTTTTTCTCCTTTCCCCTTTATTCCCTTTTACTATTTTTTATATTCCCCAAATGAATGAGACCATATAATGTTTGTCCTTCTCCAATTGACTTATTTCACTCAGCATAATACCCTCCAGTTCCATCCACATCGAAGCAAATGGTGGGTATTTGTCATTTCTAATGGCTGAGTAATATTCCACTGTATACATATACCACATCTTCTTTATCCATTCATCTTTCGATGGAAAGAGAAAATCTTAAGCAGGCTCCATACTCAGCACAGAGCCCAATGCAGAAAAAAAATGCTGCAATTCTACAAAGAGAAAAGCCACCACTTTTTCTAAGGAAGGAGGTACAGAGACTTGAATCTGGGCGATATATTTGAGGATATGGTGAGGGGAGAGATTGGCTTAAGGAAGCTACCATAAAGTATTATAAGCATCAGAATGCAAAATTGGAACTTTTAGAAGTCTACTACAGTGAGGGACATCCCTGGCTTAAAGGTGCTCAGGTGATGACGAACTGGGGCAGAATCCCAAGTGGACAGCATGGTCTCAGGATCCCCAGGGTCACAAGAAGAAGGGGGTGTCTGAGTGTAGCAGAGCTCCCAGGCACTGGACTGGGGTAGCTGGCTGAAAACAGCAGATCTAGGCACCGCGTTTCTGCTTGGTGTTACCATAAACTGCAAACAGCTGCGCCGTCCCGGACTGCTTTCCTGGGAGGGGCCCAGCAAAAGGCAGAATCATGGTGAGACCCCCCCTTCCTCCCCCAGGAGGAACTATGCAAGTCTATGCCTCAGGAGTCTGTAAAATTTGGAGACTTGAAACTCAGGTGCCTGAGATAAAAAAAAAAAAAAAAAAGCTCAGTCACAGGGCGTGTGAACAGAGTAGGGATATGACCTCTCACTCACTGGACAGTGGGGATATGACCTTTCAGATACAGGGCTATAGACCCTGGTGCCTCCATATTCCTCCCCTCATCCGTGCTGAAAATCTTCAGGGAGCAAAACAGTGCCACACAGTGGAATCCAGAGCCGATTACATTGAGCCTGGCCTCCTGGCAAGGGAGGTGCATTTCCACAAGTACTGAGGCATTTGAGAATCAGTGCAACAGGCCCCTCCCCCAGAAGACCAGCAGGAACAACTGCTTAGTACCAAGTTTGCCAATCATAGAGAATTGAAAACTTCAGCTCTTGGGGAAAACAGTGTATAGTATTTGTGGGTTTTTTCCTTCTTCCTTTAATCTTTCAGTTTTCTTTTTTTCCCCCAGCTATTTTCTTATTTTTTCAATTTTTTTTTTATTCTTTGTGTTTTTATTTATTGTATTTTATTTTACTTTGGTTTTGTATATATATGCTGTTCTTTCTTTCCTATTTTAGTTTCTAATTTCTTTAAATAAGCAGACCAAAATAAAACCAAGATCTAGTATTTTGTTTTGTTCTGTTTTGTATCTGCCTTGATTTTTCCTATTTTGTTTTGTTTTTGTTTTCTTCTAGTTTGGTTATTTTTTTCTGTTGTTGGTAGTGGTGGTATTGTTTTCTTTTCTTTCTCTTCTTTTTGTACATAATGATCAGACAGAAATTCAACAGAAAGGAAAGAACAGGTGGTAATACTCACAGTCAGGAATTTAATCAATACAGATATAAGTAAGATGTTGGAACTAGAATTCCAAACAATGATTATAAAGTAGCTAGCTGTAGGAAGGAGTCCAAAATGGCAGAGGAGTAAGAGACCTTAGTTTTGTCTGGTCCCAGAAATTCAGCTATTGAATCATTCTGAACACCTGCAAACTCAAGCAGAGATCTAAGAAAAGAATTGCTCCAATTCTACAAATAGAAAACTGACAGAGAAGTGAATCCGAGGTGATATATGGGAAGAAAAACTGTGGGGGAAATGGAGCCTCTATAAGCAGACTACCAGGAAGTGACATAGCACTAGAGCACAAAAGCAGAACTTTTAGAAGTCTGCTCCAGTGAGGGATGTTCCTGCCTGAAAGGTGCTGAGGTGCTGAAAGGAGGCAGAATCTTAGGTGGGACAGTGGTCTCAGGATCCCTGGGATCACAGAAAGAACAGTGGTGCCTGAGTGTGGCAGAATTCCCAGGAATGGGAGCAGGGAGCCTGTCTGTAATCAGTAAGCCCAGGAGTGGGCATTCAGCTAGGTGTTGCCATAAACAAGGAACCGGAGCAGGGTCCAGTGACCGCCCTCCCAGCAGGGGCCCAGCAAGCCTCAAAGATTCTGAGAGACTGCCCACCCTCCCCCCGACTCCCAGGAGGAGCGGCAGGGGTGTGTAATGCAGGAGTCTGCAGGGTTTCCAGAGTTGAGCTAAGTCACATGCCTGAGAAAGAAATGCTCGGTCACAGGCTGTGTGAGCACGGAGTGCTGACCGAGACCAGGGAGATGGGAATGATTGACTGCTTTTCCCTGAGGGTGCTGAGGAGTCTGGGGGCGGGGCGGGGGAGAGTGAGCTTTTGGCTCCAGGGCTGGAGATTGGGAGGCCACCATCTTTATTCTCATCCTCTAAAGTGGCACAGAAAGCCTTCATGGAACAAAGACACGTAGAGCAATAGGAAGCAGATTACCTACCCTGGCCCCCTGGCAAGGGAGGTGCAATTCTGCTTGGGCCAAGACCCCTGAGAATCAGTACAACAGGCTCCTCCCCCAGAAGATCAACAAGACCATCTGGCTAAAACCAAGTTTACTGATTACACAGAACTACAGAACTTCAGCTCTAGGGGTAAATAGTATATAGAATTCATGGGTTTTTTTCCCATGATTCTTTACTCTTTCCATTTTAATTTTTTTTCTCTTTCCTTGTCAACCAACTTCTTATATTATCAACTCTTTTCTTAAGTCTTTTTTAACTTTCATTTTCCAGTTACATGCTATCCTTTCATTGTATTTAATCTTATTTTTGTATATATATAAATTTTTCTTTCTTCAGAATCTTGGGATTCAGTTACTTCTAACAAACAGACCAAAATACACATAGAATCTAGTGTAGTATTCTGTTCTCTTTACCTGTCTTATTATATTCTCATTTCTTTTTAAAGTCTTTTTTGGGATGCTAGGGTGACTCAGTGGTTGAGTGTCTGCCTTTGGCTCAGGGCGTGATCCTGGGATCCAGGATAGAGTCCCACATCAGGCTCCCTGAGCAAGCCTGCTTCTCTCTCAGCCTATGTCTCTGCCTCTCTCTCTCTCTCTCTCTCACACACACACACACAAATAAATAAATCTTTTAAAAAATAATAAAATTAAAAAGGCTTTTTTAATTTTCATCTTTACAGTTACAATCCTTTCAATGCATTTATTTTTATTTTTAGTTTAGTTTTTCTTTCTTTACAATTTTGGAATGTAGTTTCTTCTAACAAACAGACCAAAGTAAGCTCAATATTTAGTGTATTGTTCCATTCTGATAGCCTGTTTATATTCTTTCTTTTTTCTATTTAAATTTTCATTTTTACACTTATATACTATTATATACTATTGTATTGTCCTATGTTCTACTTAGACTCCAAAAGAATATGAATGCCAAATCCTACTGTCCTTTTCCAAACCTGGTCCCATTAGAAGATCCCCAGAGTCCCTTCTGCCATGGGAGGTGACAGGAGGAAATGTTCACCTTGGATATGAGCTCTCAGTAAATACCTAAATCTATAGATGCCTTTAACTGGTTCTTCCTAACTTCCAGAAGTATGAAATATAAATTTCTGTTCATAAGCCTTGAGTCTGTGGAATTTGTTAGGGCCTGAACAGATGAAAAAAGTGTCCAACTAAGGATTGTTTTGCATTGCTATCATTATGAAAACTCAGAGTTTTAAAATAACTCTATGGTATGAATGGCTAATTTCCATGATAACATGACTTAGTTTCCAATTGTAGTCATCTAGTACACATTCTGCTTACTTCAAATTTTCTTACAACATTCACATTTTAAAAATGAAGAAGAAAAGAGACATCTTCAGATAATTGTACTCTCTTCTTCACAGAGGTTGGCATGAGCATCTGGATGAAATCTCTGCTCTCCACTTACCAGCTTTACTGCTCAGTTCTCCAAGTTCAAAGCCAGTATCCCATCATTGCACATGCATAGTTTCTTCACTCACCAGCTCCAAAGAAAAAATAGGTTTCTGATGTCAGAGGTCACACATATTTCCACTAACACAACAGAAAATGCTGAATCTCATGAAGTATCCTCAGAGCCTCGGACACAGAAACATTGCACAGACCTGTCCTCCCTGAAATGCAGGCCCTGGATGCTCCTGAGCTCACCGCACAGACAAGAGGTTGGAGAGCTTAAGTCCTGCCTAGGTAGAGCGTGAAAATAACAGGAAGAATGATAGCTTT
This sequence comes from Canis lupus dingo, assembly GCF_003254725.2. Classification (NCBI taxonomy): domain Eukaryota; kingdom Metazoa; phylum Chordata; class Mammalia; order Carnivora; family Canidae; genus Canis; species Canis lupus. Next base: position 667,929 of record NC_064253.1, on the reverse strand, counting down.
TGACTTGGGCCCCTCCCTCCAGAAGAGTTGGCTGATAGTTGTAGGCCCATATTTATAGGATGTGAAAGAGAAACTGTTGTTTCTCAACAGAACAAGCAGTTCCAGGAAAAGAATCATGAAGATCGTGTGACTTCAGTGGCTCAGGCTGCAGGGGAGGGCAAGAGAGACACTGCAGCCATGAGAAGCAGGTCTCTGATGACCCTGTGTGGTCATCTAGCCAAGACTCCCATGGGAGCCCTGGGGATAGACAAGAAAGCTGTGAGCAAGTTTCCAAAGCTTCCAGTGAATGAGAGAATTACTTCCCAACAGGAAGAAGAAGGACTCACTTTTCTGTGTCTTTCTGTTTCTTTCATTTTTAGGGGCCCTGTTGCTGGCTGCCACCTCACCAGACTTGGGCATAGATTTCCCTGGTAGGTTATGGGAACAACTTATGAACAAAATACCAGGAGAGGCTCTGTGGAAACTTGGTAATATACCAAGGAAGGGGACACAAGCAAGGAGAAGGGTGCCTAGATTCTAAGATTTATGTGGAGGATTAAAAGGAACATACCAAAATTTCTTTAGAAGGACAGGAGGAATTGCTGTATCAGACAAGATTTATTTCCATGTTATATAGTATCTAAGACAGTTGGGTGCTAGCACAGGAGTAGACCATCTGACCCACAGAAAAGGACACAGAGCCCTGTATAGGATTCAGACATGTGGGGAGTTCTGAGACATGGGAGAAGCACATGGAATGTCAAGGATATAGAAGGCACCATCTAGTAAATGGAGCAGACTAACCGGTTCTCCATATGGACAGAGGTTACTGAATCTCTGTTTACATCATTTATGATAATCAACTCCTTATCGATTTAAGATCTAAATTTCAAGTGGAAACTGTAGAAAGAAATATAGCTGCTCTTATAGAAAGATTATTTAAATGAGATGATACCTGTATAAAGATAGCAAGACGACAGCTGTATAAAACAGACTGACCAATGTGATACCTTTGACTCTATAAAAATGAAAAGTTTCTCTTTATGGAATCAAATGTAAAAAAAGTCTAAAAATATTCACAAATCTGGAGAAGCTATTTGCACAAATGTAGTCATCTAAGGATCAATGGAAGGAAGGATTTTAAGATTCCAAAAATCACTAGGGAAAAGGGAAAAAATTCGGCTTGGAAGTCGGCAAAAGATGAACAGAACTTTCTCAAAAAAAAAAAAGAAAGAAATATGTTTGGGCCATAAAAATAGAGAAAATACTGCACATTACTACTAAGACAAATGCATCTCTCTTCACTGTGAGATGATATTATTATTAGTTCTATTGCAAAAATTTAAAAGGTAGACAAAATCAGGTATTGGTGAGAATGTAGATTGATAGAAATCTGAAACACGGCTGCTGGGAATGTAAATCAGTACAATCACTTCGAAAAAACCATACGGCTGAATCTTATAAAATGGTACATTCATGCACCTCAGGACTCAGCATTTCCATTCCTAACACTATACCTAGGAATCGCTTTGCAAAAATGTGCAGGAGACATGTAGATGTGTGTGCCTAGCAGCAGTCTTCATGACTGTAAAAAAGGAGAGGATAGGGATCCCTGGGTGGCGCAGCGGTTTGGCGCCTGCCTTTGGCCCAGGGCGCGATCCTGGAGACCCGGGATCGAATCCCACATCGGGCTTCCGGTGCATGGAGCCTGCTTCTCCCTCTGCCTGTGTCTCTTTCTCTCTCTGTGACTATCATAAATAAATAAACATTAAAAAAAAAAAGGAGAGGATAGGCATTTATAGAGAAAAGATAAATAAGTTGAGCTACACAGTATTGAAAAACATGAGCCATACATTCTTTTAGTATAGTGTTGAGATTAAATATTAAGAACCCATAGAATACCCCTTAAATAAAGTTTCAAGAAAACTAAGCAATATATTATATAAACATGCATATGTAAGTGATAACATCACAAATAAAAGAAAGGAATCATAAACATGTACAGCATGAAATTGTTACCCAGGGGCTGTGGACTGTGAACTGGAGTGAATAGGAACACAGAGGGAGGTATATGTTGTTAGAAATGTTCTATTTCTGGGATGATTGTTCAGTGTGTAGTTGGTCATTGTATTACACAAGTAAGTAAAAGATTTAAACTAGAGAAACATCTCAGAAATAAAGAGAAAAATCTCTTTCAGATTATCGTTGCATTATTCTTCTGTGTGGAGTTGGTCCTGAATCTCTCCCTCATGCCATATTTTGGGGACATCAGAGAAATACTGTCGGTCTGACATACAGAGACAATCACTGCTATGATGGGAGAAAGACTGAGAAATCATTCAGAGAGGAAGCAGAGGACAAGAGCCTGAAATTCCAGGTAGAAACAATGGCAAGGCAAAGATGCAAGCTCACACATGAACTTGACACCTAGCTGTGGATGCAGAGGAGCACACACACACATACACACACAATTACAGCTCTCAGTAATAAGGTAGGAAATACCTCTGAGACTCAGGTACCCTGGAAGTGATGGGGCCTTTGTAGTGGGTGACAGAAAGCTCCCACTCGGGGTCTCCCCAGGGCTGGGCTGCTCCCCAGCGGTGTGTGAGAATCACTCTGGGTCTGGTGCTGTTTGGTTGGCTCTGGTCTGCAGTGTCCTCAGAACCCAGTGGGCTGGAGCCCCAGGGTCCAGACTCAGACTTGCTGCTCCTAAGTCAACACTAGGAAATCAGAAAATATGATTTATAAGAATATTGTTATGTTTTCTCTGTTTAGAGAAAAGGGAGATCAATTCTTCTTGGGTATGAATGGCTTAGGAAATCCCTTGTCTCCTAGTCCCACTCAGATAAGTACAAATCCAGTCAGTATAACATACAACCTCCAGACTCTTGTACAATGGAAATCTCCCCTGCCCTGGTGCAGCCTCTCTTCCAACTGAGTGAGACACCTGCAGTAGGGACAGGAAAAAAGTAGATGTCTCTCCTCTTTCTTCCTCCTACTGCCTCCATTACATGGAGGAGCATGGCGTAGGGGAACTACAAGAATAGGAAAGGACTCACTCAGGACGTTTGCAATCCAGTTGAATGTCTCTCAGGTAAGAGTGTCCAATGAAGGCTCATGCTGATGTCTCCATTGGGGTGATGGAGCAGGCATAGTCCAGACCTTCTAGGCTTCTACATCCTCTGTGATGTCAGAAATAGAAGGGCAGCTCCACCTCTTTCTCTTCACCCTACCCAGGAAGACCATGTGCAGCCCTCATTGTTGGGCATGTCCCTTGAAACAAACTCACTAAAATAATCCTTGCCTTCCCTCTCCTCAACCTGTCAGCTGTGTTTTCCTGACCCAGGATGGGAATCCAGGATGGCAATGATGTATTAACAATCTCTTAGCCACAGAGGATTTCATAACTTGTTATGGGCATTTGCAATCTTGGCAGAAACTTTGTAAAACAGATCTTCTTTTTCGCCCTGTCACAGTCACGTAGTCCCCTCCCTTGGGCCCCTCTCCTGAACACAGACACCCTGGGGAGGTATCACTGCTGCTCCCACATGAGAATGAGGACATCATAATCACTGAGAGTTTAAGCAGCTGTTAGAGTCACCAAGTCAGTAGGGAGCTGTGTTGAGTTCAGACCCTCACCTGGTTGGGGCAGGTGCATTAACTCCAGGGAAGGTCACAGCTGGGGTCAGGAAGAGAACTCTACCACAGATGTAACTTCTGCAGTCTGATCTCTGTGGGCAGAAGTGAGTTAGCCCTTGAACTGGGCACTTGGGCAACCCAAGGAGCAGCTTTGCAGGCAGTGTCTGCACCCATCTGAGGGGCCAGCCTCAAGAGGGCTGAATGTGGACTCCTCACTGGTCAGGGCACTGGCCTCCAAGTAAGATTATCAGGTGTGAGGTGGCTGGTCTCAGAGCATTCCCACACACCCCCCTCCCCCGGGGTCTCTGGGCTGAAGGTGCTCAAATAGCCCTGCATAAGTCACAGGCAAATACTGCAGCACCCCACTCACTAGAATGAAGAAATTGAAACTGGTTCAGGCCTATTTTGAGAACTGGAGTCTTTTCCAGGAATAGAAACTGAAAGTAGCCCTCTCTGTGGTCCTTCCTGCTGGGGCTGGGGATCCGGCCACTGGCTTTATTCAGAAATTGCACAGTTCTGAGCAGGAAGGGACTAAAGCAGAAAACACTGTAAGATTGCCTTCTCCTTCCCAGTTCCTCTTCTCCCTCCTGTCTAGGCTCTTCCTAGGCCAACCCCACGCAGCACAACCCCCTTCCTTCCTTCTGGAACAATCTGGGCCTGGAACCAGTTTTGGAGCATCTCAGAGGGAACTGTCTCTGACTGAGGGCTGGATTCATCCCCAGGGAGGGGAAACTTGCCAGGAGGACCACTGACATCTGCCTGATCACGGTCACCCTGTGCTTCCTGGAGCAGGTAAGTGAGAGAGCTCCTATAACCCAACCTGGCTAATAACTCTGCTGCAGTAAAGACATGAAGGATGGAGCCTGAAACCAGGGCAGGGGAGCTCGGGGACTGGCTTACCCAATTTAGTGGTATTCACAGCAGGGCCCCTCTCTGACATTCTTCAGGGACAAAATTCAGCACCCCTACTCTTTGTTTGCTCCAAACCAATTCTACCTTCCGGCATGGAAGCAATGGGCCTTTCATCTCCTTGTTCATGGCAGTGGGGGTCTTTGATGGGACCAGGTTTGGAAAAGGAGAGTAGGATTTGCCATTCATATCCTCTTGGAGTCTAAGTAGAACATAGGACAATGGCAAATTCTGTGCTAATCTGGGATTGGGAGAGTCTATCTGGAGCACCACCTGGACCTCCTGTAGATTAGGGACTAGGGGTGGATTTTCAGGGACAAAGTACCTAACAGACCTTAGACAATGTGTAACAATGCACATGTATATCTGCGTTGGAGAAACTGTCCCTGTTGCTGGACACAAGCTCCATTCTTCACAGATGAAGTCAGTGAGGTGGACTCTTGAATACTCTCTTCCCAGACCAGGTCCTTTTATACTTCATGCCCATTGGTGATGCAGATGTCTATTATACTTTGCTAGAATAAATCAGTATGTAGATTTTTTTTCCTCATCCTTTCCCTATGATGATAAACTGGGAGTGGGGGGTGGAATATGGGGTTTCACATTGGGTTCAAACTCACAAAAATTCCTGATATCTCAGACTTCTAGTCTGGGCCATGGCTGATCCCCACTTCATGGCTCAACATAATTGGGCATGGCATGAACTATCATAGGACCCTGTGTGGGAATTCCACTAATGAGTGCTTTTCATTCTGCTTCTTAAATCATGAAATCCATTTGCTGCATTATAATAAGAGTTAAGAAAAGTGATCCATTGGAATAGATACAGTAGATCAAAATGGAGGGTAGGCAAATTGTTGGTAAAATATTTCTTCATGTGTATGCATGTGTACTAAGTTGATACTTAGTTCCTATGTGAAATGCATCTCTCACTGCTGGTCTCATTCGGAAGAGTTTGAAATATCTGCTCACAGGATCTGGTTCTCCTTGCAAGCACAACTGTCTTTTCTTGTTGAACCTGCTCCCTGGGTTCCCTCCATAAAGGCCTATATTCCTTTATTCAGAGACCTTCAAACTCTGTTCAGAGAGGGGAGATCAGAGGTATAACATGAGTATGATCTGCAAAAAAGTGAGCCTGTGGGCCACTTACATCCCAGGCTGATTTCTGATGGTCTCTCCTCAACTTCTGGGTTAGCCTCAATGCCCTGGAGGCTCTCACACACCCCAACACTTGCACACTGACCATTCCTGGAAGACCTGCATGCTCTCATGGAGTTACCCTTGTCCTAGCCTGGCCTGGCAGCATCACATGGGCATAGTACTGCCTAAAAGGATCCTGACAGGGTCCCACGTTCAGGGTTGTCTAGCATGAGGTGCAGGGCATGAACCAGATGAGCAAGTAGTGAGGGGGGCAGGGAGCTGTGGCTAGTGCTGTGGGGCCTCAGTCACCCCTCCAATAGAGTCCAGCACAGGTGCTCAGGTGAGCAGACATGTGAAAGTCCATGGTTGGGTCGGATATGGTCACAGAAATGGTCTGGAAAAGTGTAGGTTTATGCTCATTTCCCATGCCTACTTTGGGGTGAGGAGGGTCATACTCTTCCCCAGACCCTACTTGTTTTCCAAAGGGATGTGGCAGAGATGGCTACAACATTTCAGATGACAGCTTTAGGAAACAAAGTTAATTCATCCATCAGCCAGTAAGTGGGAGATATGCAATGGTACATTGTGCTTCATTCATCTAACAGAAATGTGTCCCATACCTGTTGGCCACTAAGGGTACCAGGCAGAGCCTAGGGAATTATTTACTGTAAGTGCCAAGACCTGTATGTATATTTTTAAGATACCAAGCATCTAACATGGGATAACAAAATACTTTCTGGGACTTTAACCTTTTGAAAAGACAGGGTTTTTTTTCAATCAATCTAATACACAAGAAGTCAAGGTGAAATGGATACATGTGGAGGTTGAGATGGGATTTAAACAAACCAGGGAAAGGATTGAAGGGCTCTAGCCCAGTTCCTATGTTCTGGATCTCCTAGGCCCCACTGGCGGGCCAATTAGTACATCCAGCTTTCTCTATCCTATACTAGGGGCAAACTTACAGGCAACCAGAATCCAAAGTATGCTCAGGGGCAGAAGAAAGCCCTTCACACAATCAACTCAGTGAGCCTGGGATTCATCCAGAAGATTGTCTCCCTGGAGCCATGATGGCAGTTGAGGCCTCCTGGAACCTCTATGTACTCCATAAACTTGGGCTATTGTTGGGAAAGGTCAAGAGAGGTCTTAAAGTAGGCTTTGAGCATAAGGGCAAGGGAGGGCTACTCTTAGGTATTCTTATTCCAGAATGTTCCTCCAGCCTGTCCCAGGCCAAGGCCCTATCTTTCTAGCTTTTAGCCAGCTTTGTCCATGCATGTTCTGCCCCCACCACCATGTTGTTCACCCCCTCGGCCAGCTCAGGGTGCCTCCACTCCTGCAGGAGTAGACATCACCCTCACCAACCTATTGCATTTCAAATTTGTCCAGGGGCTGCTGGGGAGACCTGAAGACTTTATGGGCACAGACCTCAAGGGATTCTGGTCTCCAACCAGATGAGAAGGTGATCACATCATAATCCATCAGCTTTCCTCCCTCTGAACTCCCAGCATCTCCTTATCATTTCATTAGGGATCTGTCTCCCAAGGAGGGGGCGGGGTTCAAGTTCCTTGCAGCAGTTTCTAAAAATTGGGGACACTTTGTAGGACTTTTCCTCATACTTGTGAGGCAGTAAGTTTCCCTTAACGTGTAGTGAGGATGGGAGGTGACAGAGGACTGTGATTTTCATTCTCTTCCCAAATTAGGAAGGGTGTATTGAGGGAGGGGTAAATGGCAGTTGATAGCAGTTGATAGCAATAAGTGGACACATATCCCCAGGAGAAGCATCTCAGCATCCAGCCAACCCTCAGCCCAAGGCTGGAGATTCAACATTAACTAGGACCATCCTGCCCTATATATAATGTATTATTAATTACAGGGATAGGATTTCATAATTCACCACTTGCATATAATACCCAGTGCTCATCCAAACAAGTGCCCTCCTTAATGCCCATCACAGATTTAGCCCATCCCTCCACTCCCCTCCCTCCAGCAACCTTTAGTTTGTTCCCTATAGTTAAGACTCTTATGGTTTGCCTCCCTCTCTTTTTTATCTTATTTTACTCTATTTTATTCAAATTCAATTAATTAACATATAGTGTATTATTAGTTTCAGAGGTAGAGTTCAGTGATTTATCAGTCTTTTAATAAGACCTAGTGCTCATTACATGCCCCTCTTAATGCCCATCACCCAGTAACTCCATCCCCTTACCCCTCTTCCCTCCAGCAACCCTTAGTTTGTTTTTTATGGCTAAAAGACTTGGTGGGTCTCCCTCTCTGATTACATCTTGTTTTATTTTTTCCCTCCCTTCTTCTATGATCCTTTCTTTTGTTTCTTAAATTCCACATATGAGTGAGATCATATGACAATTGTCTTTCTCTGATTGACTTATTTTACTCAGCATAATACACTCTAGTTCCATCCACGTCATTGCAAATGGCAAGATTTCATTTTTTTGATGACTGAAAAGTAGTCAACTGTGTGTGTGTGTGTGTGTGTGTGTGTGTGTATCACATCTTCTTTATCCATTCATCTGTCCATGGACATCTGTGCTCTTTCCATATTTTGGCAATTGTGAGCATTGCTGCTATAAACATTGTGGTGCAAGATACATCTGTATCTTTGGGATAAGAAACCAGTAATGCAATTGCTGGGTTTTAGGGTAGCACTATTTTTAACTTTTTGAGGAATCTCCATACTGTTATCCAGAGAGGGTGTACCAGCTTGCATTCCCACCAAAAACACAAGAGGGTTCCCCTTTCTGCACATCCTCACCAACATTTGTTGTTTCCTGTTTTGTTCATTTTAGCTATTCTGACTGAGGTGAGGTGGTATCTCATTGTGGTTTTAATTTATAATTCCCTGATGCTCAGTGATGCTGAGCATTTTTTTGTGTCTGTTGGCATTGCTATGTCTTCTTTGGAGAACTGTCTGTTCATGTCTTCTGCCCATTTCTCAACTGGATTACTTGTTTTTTGGCTGTTGAGTTTGCCAAGTTCTTTTTTTTTTCTTATAAATTTATTTTTTATTGGTGTTCAAATGGCCAACATATAGAATAACACGCAGTGCTCATCCCATCTTGGAGAAGATGTGGAGAAAGGGGAACCCTCCTGCACTGTTGTGGGAATGTGAACTGGTGCAGCCACTCTGGAAAACTGTGTGGAGGTTCCTCAAAGAGTTAAAAATAGACCTGCCCTACGACCCAGCAATTGAACTGCTGGGGATTTACCCCAAAGATACAGATGCAATGAAACACCGGGACACGTGCACCCCGATGTTTATAGCCAAGCTTTTTTCTTAATAATAAATTCATTTTTTATTGGTGTTCAAATTACCAACATACAGAACAACATCAGTGCTCATCAGGTCAAGTGCCCCCCTCACTGCCCGCCGCCCACTCACCCTCACCCCCCGCTGCCCTCCTCCCCTTCCACCACCCCCAGTTCGCTTCCCAGTTAGGAGTCTCTCGTGTTCTGTCTTTCCCACCCACTTCTTCTCCCTTCCCTTCTATTCATATTCCCCAAATGAATGAGAACATACACTGTTTGTCCTTCTCCGATTGACTTATTTCACTCAGTAAAATACCCTCCAGTTCCATCCACGTTGAAGCAAAAGGTGGGTATTTGTCGTTTCTAATGGCTGAGTAATATTCCATTGTATACACAAAACACATCTTCTTTATCCATTCATCTGTCGATGGACACCGAGGCTCCTTCCACAGTTTGGCTATTGTGGACATTGCTGCTAGAAACATCGGGGTGCAGGTGTCCCGGCGTTTCATTGTATCTGTATATTTGGGGTAAATCCCCAACAGTGCAATTGCTGGGTCGTAGGGCAGGTCTATTTTTAACACTTTGAGGAACCTCCACACAGTTTTCCAGAGTGGCTGCACCAGTTCACATTCCTACCAACAGTGTAAGAGGGTTCCCTTTTCTCCACATCCTCTCCAACATTTGTTGTTTCCTGCCTTGTTAATTTTTCCCATTCTCACTGGTGTGAGGCGGTATCTCATTGTGGTTTTAATTTGTATTTCCCTGATGGCAAGTGATGCAGAGCATTTTCTCATGTGCGTGTTGGCCATGTCTATGTCTTCCTCTGTGAGATTTCTCTTCATGTCTTTTGCCTATTTCATGATGGGATTGTTTGTTTCTTTGGTGTTGACTTTAAGAAGTCTTTATAGATCTTGGAAACTAGCCCTTTATCTGATACGTCATTTGCAAATATCTTCTCCCATTCTGTAGGTTGTCTTTTAGTTTTGTTGACTGTATCCTTTGATGTGCAAAGCTTCTTATCTTGATGAAGTCCCAATAGTTCATTTTTGCTTTTGTTTCTTTTGCCTTCGTGGATGTATCTTTCAAGAAGTTACTGTGGCCGAGTTCAAAAAGGGTGTTGCCTGTCTTCTCCTCTAGGATTTTGATGGACTCTTGTCTCACATTTAGATCTTTCATCCATTTTGAGTTTATCTTTTGTGTCTGATGCAAGAGAGTGGTCTAGTTTCATTCTTCTGCATGTGGATGTCCAATTTTCTCAGCACCATTTATTGAACAGACTGTCTTCCAGGGAATAGTCTTTCTTCCTATATCGAATATTAGTTGACCATAAAGTTCAGGGTCCACTTCTGGGTTCTCTATTCTGTTCCATTGATCTATGTGTCTGTTTTTGTGCCAGTACCACAATGTCTTGACGACTACAGCTTTGTAGAACAACTGAAATCTGGCATTGTGATGCCCCTAGCTATGGATTTCTTTTGAAAATTCCCCTGGCTATTCGGGGTCTTTTCTGATACCACCCAAATCTTAAAATAATTTGTTCTAACTCTCTGAAGAAAGTCCATGGTATTTTGATAGGGATTGTAATAAACGTGTAAATTTCCCTGGGTAACATTGACATTTTCACAATACTAATTCTGCCAATCCATGAGCATGGACTATTTTTCCATCTCTTTGTGTCTTCCTCAATTTCTTTCAGAAGTGTTCTATAGTTTTTAGGGTATAGATCCTTTACCTCTTTGGTTAGGTTTATTCCTAGGTGTCTTATGCTTTTGGGTGCAATTGTAAATGGGATTGATTCCTTCATTTCTCTTTCTTCAGTCTCATTGTTAGTGTATAGAAATTCCACTGATTTCTGGGCATTGATTTTGTATCCTGCCATGCTGCCAAATTGCTGTATGAGTTCTAGCAATCTTGGGGTGGAGGCTTTTGGGTTTTCTACATAGAGTATCATGTCATCAGCAAAGAGGGAGAGTTTGACTTCTTCTTTGCCAATTTGAATGCCTTTAATGTCTTTTTGTTCTCTGATTGCTGAGGCTAGGACTTCCAGTACTATGATGAATAGCAGTGGTGAGAGTGGACATCCCTGTCTTGTTTCTGATCTTAGGGGAAAGGCTCCCAGTGCTTCCCCATTGAGAATGATATTTGCTGTGGGCTTTGCGTAGATGGCTTTTAAGATGTTGAGGAATGTTCCCTCTGTCCCTACACTCTGAAGAGTTTTGATCAGGAATGGATGCTGTATTTTGTCAAATGCTTTCTCTGCATCTAATGAAAGGATCATATGGTTCTTGGTTTTTCTCTTGCTGATATGATGAATCACACTGATTGTTTTATGAGTGTTGAACCAGCCTTGTGTCCCAGGGATAAATCCTACTTGGTCATGGTGAATAATTTTCTTAATGTACTGTTGGATCCTATTGGCTAGTATCTTGTTGAGAATTTTTACATCCATGTTCATCAGGGATATTGGTCTGTAATTCTCCTTTTTGGTGGGGTCTTTGTCTGCTTTTGGAATTAAGGTGATGCTGGCCTCATAGAATGAATTTGGAAGTACTCCATCTCTTTCTATCTTTCCAAACAGCTTTAGTAGAATAGGTATGGTTTCTTCTTTAAACATTTCATAGAATTCCCCTGGGAAGCCATCTGGCCTTGGACTTTTGTGTCTTGGGAGGTTTTTCATGACTGCTTCAATTTCCTCCCTGGTTAATGGCCTGCTCAGGTTTTCTATTTCTTCCTGTTCCAGTTTTGTTAGTTTATGGCTTTCCAGAAATACGTCCATTTCTTCTAGATTGCCTAATTTATTGGCGTATAGCTGTTCATAATATGTTTTAAAATCGTTTGTATTTCCTTGGTGTTGGTAGTGATCTCTCTTTTCTCATTCATAATTTTATTAATTTGAGTCTCCTCTCTCTTCTTTTTAATAAGTTTGGCTAATGGTTTATCTATCTTATTAATTCTTTCAAAGAACCAACTCCTGGTTTTGTTGATCTGTTCCACAGTTCTTCTGGTCTCGATTTCTTTGAGTTCTGTTAGAATCTTTATTAACTCTCTTCTTCTGCTGGGTGTAGGATCTCTTTGCTGTTTTTTCTCTAGCTCCTAAGGTTAGCTTTTGTATTTGAGTTCTTTCCAGTTTTTGGATGGATTATTGCGATGTATTTCCCCCTCAGGACTGCCTTTGCTGCATCCCAAAGATTTTGAACGGTTGTATCTTCATTCTCATTAGTTTCCATGAATCTTTTTAATTCTTCTCTAATTTCCTGGTTGACCCTTTCATCTTTTAGCAGGATGGTCCTTCACCTCCACGTGTTTGAGGTCCTTCCAAACTTCTTGTTGTGATTTAATTCTAATTTCAAGGCATTATGGTCTGAGAATATGTAGGGGATGATCCCAATCTTTCGGTATCGGTTCAGACCCGATTTGTGACCCAGTATGTGGTCTATTCTGGAGAAAGTTCCATGTGCACTTGGGAAGAATGTGTATTCAGTTGAGTTTGGATGTAAAGTTCTTAGATATCTGTGAAATCCATCTGGTCTAGTGTATCATTTAAAGCTCTCGTTTCTTTGGAGATGTTGTGTTTAGAAGACCTATCGAGTGTAGAAAGCGCTAGATTGAAGTCACCAAGTAAAAGTGTATTATTATCTAAGTATATCTTAGTGTTAGTTATTAATTGATTGATATATTTGGCAGCTCCCACATTCGGGGCATATATATTGAGGATTGTTAAGTCCTCTTGTTGGATAGATACTTTAATTATGATATAGTGTCCCTCTTCATCTCTGAGTACAGTCTTTGGGGTAAATTTTAGTTTATCTGATATAAGGATGGCTACCCCTGCTTTCTTTTGAGGAAACCTTTTATTTTCAGGCTGTAGGTGTCCTTCTGTCTGAAATGAGTCTCTTGTAGACAGCAAATATATGAGTTATAGCCAAGTTCTTTATAGATCTTGGTTACTAGTTCTTTATCTGATATGTCATTTGCAAATATTTTCTCCCATTTTGTAGGTTGTTGCCTGTTAGTTTTGTTGACTGTTCCCTTTGCTGTGTAGAAGCATTTTTTCTTGATGAAGTCTCAATAGTTCATTTTTGCTCTGGTTTCTCTTGCCTTTGGAGATGTGGTTAGCCAGAAGTTGCTGTGACTGAGGTGAAAGAGATTACTGCCTGTGTTCTCTTCTAGGATTTTGATGCATTCTTGTCTCACATTTAGATCTTTCATCCATTTTGAGTTGATCTTTGTGTATGGTGTAAGAGAATGGTCTAGTTTCATTCTTCTGCACATGGCTGTCCAATTTTCCCAACACCATTTATTGAGGAAACTGTCTTTTTTCCAATGGATATACTTTCCTACTCTATCCAAGATTAGTTGACCATAGAGTTGAGGGTCAATTTCTGGGTTTGGTATTCTTTTTTTAAAAGTTATTTATTTAGATTCCTTTGACGAAGATGGCAACGAAGGTGAAGAAGGAAGCCCCTGCCCCTCCCAAAGCCGAAGCCAAAACAAAGGCTTTGAAAGCTAAGAAAGCGGTGCTGAAAGGTGTGCACAGTCACAAAAAAAAGAAGATCCGCACGTCACCTACATTCCGAAGACCCAAGACCCTGCATCTCCGAAGGCAGGCCAAATATCCTCGAAAGAGTGCCCCCAGGAGAAACAAGCTTGATCACTATGCCATCATCAAGTTCCCCCTAATTACTGAGTCAGCCATGAAGAAAATAGAAGACAGCAACACACTTGTGTTCATTGTGGATGTCTAGGCCAACAAGCACCAGATCAAACAGGCTGTGAAGAAGCTCTATGACATTGATGTGGCCAAGGGCAATATCTTGATCAGGCCTGATGGAGAGAAGAAAGCATCTGTTCTACTGGCTCCTGACTATGATGCTTTCGATGTTGCCAACAAAATTAGGATCATCTAAACTGAGTCCAGCCAGCTATAAATCTAAATATAAATTTTTTCACCATAAAAAGTTATTTATTTATTCATTCATTCATTCATTCATTCATGAGAGACATAGGAGAGAGGCAGAGGGAGAAGCAGGCTCCCCACAGGGAGCCCAGTGCAGGACTTGATCTCCAGTCCGGGGGGGTTAAGTCCTGAGCCAAAGACAGATGTTCACCCAGGCATCTTGAGAGGAAAGAAGATGTACTTTTCACTGTTACCAAAAGTAATTAAATTCTTCTTGACTCTGAAGACATATGCAATGAGGATGTGTGGGTCCCCAGGATTGAAGGATAATTAGTATTGTCACAAGCTTACTTAATGCCCTGCTGACTCCCCAGTGGGACATCCTCCTCATTCATTTGGAGCAGAGGAGTACTTGCACCTGCCTGACTCCTGACACAGAGACCCTCATAATGCTCTTCTGTGCAAGGCCACTCACATCTGTAACCTGCTTTGGTGCTACCTACTGGCACCACAGCTGCATGGCATTCCTCCTCTGAGTCACTAACATGTACGAATCTCCTAATATGGGGATATAATTTACACATTCTTCGATTTGGGCCTTTAAAGTTTTCTGTAGCTTTTAATATATTCACAAACTTGCAATGCCATCATAATCAAATTCAGAAGTTTTAAAAAAAAAAAAATTCAGAAGTTTTCATTATCCAAAATATATCCTGCATTTCTTGACTGCTGCCTCTCAAATCAATGCCCTACGTATCTAGGAAATCCCCAATATATTTTCTATGTCTATGGATTTGCCTTTTCTAGACATTTCACATTAATAGAATCATATAATACATGATGCAATGGGCTGTCTGTTTTCACTGAGCTTATAATGTTTCTGGGTTCATCCATGTTGTGGCAGGTATCAGTACTTCATCTTTTTTTCGTTTTTCTTTTTCCAAATGCTGTTCTCTTGTATGGATAGACCACTTTTATTGATCCATTGAACAGTGGGTGGACAGCTGTGCTATTTCCACTTGAGGGCTATTATGAATAATATTGCTATGAACATTTGCATGCAGGTTTTTCATAGATGTATGTTGTCACTGCTCTTGAGTATATATCTAGCAGTGGAATTGCTGCATCATTTGGTGACTCTATTTAAATTATTTTATCAGTTCTATGGGAATATTATTGATATACATCTCTCTGTAAGTTTAAGGCATACATCATGTTGATTTGATTTACATATATTATGAAATGATTACTACAGCAGGTTCACCTAACATCTATCATCTCATAAAAATACAAAAAAAAAAGAAAGAAAAAAGAGAAAAAGTTTTCCTTGTAATGAGAACTCTTAGGGTTTATTCCCTTAACAACCTTCCTATAAATTATCCTATCGTGTTATCTGCAGTCATCAGGTGGTAAATTACATCCCTGGTACTTACTTTTCTTAAAACTGAAATCTTGTACCTTTTGGACACTTCCTACTATCTCCCCTTCTCTCATTCACTTCCTCCACCTCTCCCCAAGTCTGATCTCTTTTTCTATGAATTTATTTTATTTTATTTTACTTTTAGATTCCACACATCAGTTAGATCATTCAGCATATGTCTCTGTCTGATTTATTTTACTTAGTATGATGCTTTCAAAGACCATGTTGTCACAAATGATAGGATGTTTTTCTATGGCTAAATAATATGTTTAGATTTTTGAGACACTATCAAACACTTTTGCAGAGCCTTGCTGTTTCTCATCTGAAGGTCTTTACAATGAGTTAAATATGGAACTGTTACCATCCATTTGGGATACAAAATCTGATGATTCCTCTCTCACCCTGTGTGCCTAGCCCTCCTAACTCCCCTATTTTTCTTATTTCTGCAGGTTACTGCACTCATCAGATACATGGCACAGCCCACCCAGTCCCTTCACACTCCATCACCTACATCCTTCACTTCTACTGTGCCATACCATAAGGGTGGGAGCATCTTATCTGAATCGGGTGCCATGAATATTGAAAAAGCCTTGGGAGAAGGGAAGTTGCTGGACATGGTCTCTGTGGTCAGGGAGACCCTGGAGACAGCATCCAGTGTCCCAGTGAGCATTGCAGTGACTGGGGACTCTGGCAATGGCATGTCCACATTCATCAATGCATTGCGGAAAATTGGGCACAATGAAGAGGACTCAGCTCCCACAGGGGTGGTGAGAACCACCCAGATTCCCACTTGCTACTCTTTCTCTGACATCCCCAATGTGGAGCTGTGGGACCTGCCTGGCACAGGCGCTGCCACCCAAAACCTAGAGACATATCTGGAGGAAATGCAGTTTAGCAAGTATGACCTCTTCATCATCATTGCATCTGAACAGTTCAGCATGAATCTCGTGAAGCTTGTCAAAAGCATCCAGGGACAAGGAAAGAGGTTTTACATCGTCTGGACCAAGTTGGACAGAGACCTCAGTACATGTGTCCTTTCAGAAGAACAACTCCTGCGGAATATCCGGGAGAATATCAGGGAAACTCTCCACAAGGAGGGAGTGTGTGAACCCATCATATTCCTGGTCTCCAGCTTCAACCCCTTCTTGCATGACTTCCCAGAGCTCAGGAAAAGCTTGCACAGAGACATATCTAACATTGGGTACCGTGGTCACCTAGAGAACCTAACTCACACCTGTGAAAAGGTCATTAATGGCAAAGTGACCACTTTGCAGGGGCAAATAGGCTCCAAGTCTTTCCAGGACATCCTTGGCATCCAGAATGCAAATGATCTTGGGGAGTTTTTGAATGCCTACCACAGGCTTTTTGGTGTGGATGATGACTCTCTCCAGGAGGTGGCCCAAAGTATGGGAAAACCCAAGGAGGAGTACAAGGCCATCATGAAGTCTCAGGATCTGCACACTGCCCTAGCCTGGGACTGGGCATTATCATGGATGAATTGTAATGCAGCCTCTTACTTATATTCAGTTCTGAGCTACATCCCAATCTTAGGTACCACTGGTATCCACTACCTTAAATGGTGGAGTCAGGGACACCTCCTTGAAATAGTTGCTGAGGACACCAAGACCATCCTGAAGAAAATTCTGGAAGATGCCATCATCTAAACAGTGAGGTCTCAAGATCCTTCTTGGAGAAAGTCAGGACATCTGAGGTCCTCTCCTCACACTATACCCTTTCTGAATTCTCAGTCAAGCTCAGTTACTTCCACTTTTATCAGTTCTTAGTTCTTTAATGTAAATGAGCTGACTAGATGATTTTGAACCCATATCTCAGCAAACTTTCAAATACACCCTACTTCTTATCATTTATTAAATGAGCTGGGATCCAAAGGTGGAAACAAATTGCACAGTGTGACATACAGTCTCATTCTGACATCCCCATATCACTTAATGTTAGCATCATTTTTCCAAGGCCTCTTGGGTTGCCCCTGTTCCTTCACTTCTCACCTCTCAGTCCATGGACTTATAGAGGCACACCTAGAGGCAGAGGAGAGAACATCCTTTGGGATATTCCCTTTAGGGAAACATGATGGAGAGTATCTGTTTAGCTGTTCTCTGAAAAGTATTGTGTAATGGTGCCAGGATCCAAGGCCAGTCTGGCATTCTGTAAAGCTCTGCCCTTATACCTCCCCTCAGTAGATGCCCATATCACTTTATCCAAAAAAGGATACAGGAGATAGACTGAAGGGTCGCTATTACTGGCATGGGAAAATTGTTGAGTGGAAAAGTAAACCTGACTATTGTAAATACCAAACACTGACCCTCACACCTCTCTGAGAGGTCTCATGCTCTTCACTTACACATGCTGATAGTAGGCTTGTCATAGGAAATAGTACCTGTTAAATTATGTTTGCTAAGGAGAAATGCTTTTTCACTTAAGGTTATCTGTTATGCTGTGTTATTTGCCAAAGTTACCCCCAATTTTGTCAAAGGAAACTAAATTTGGCCATCAGTTTTGAGGGAACTAACCCACGGTCTATGATCTCACTATTTATACAGTTAACCGAAACTATATAGACTCTATGAAAATTCTCCTAATTGGAAACCATTCCAGACCCTAGATCTAGATTTTTCTCCTTGCTGGGCATATATGTAATAAAAATGGCTTTTTATAACAATTTTTTCAGATAAAATTTGAAACCTCATTCTCCACCTCCTGGTGGAGAAGTATCATAACTGGGTTCTCACCACTGTGGGAATTATTCAGTCCTCACAAGAACAACTGTCCTTCCCTGCATCAGTCCCCATCACCACCATCACCTTACTCTATTTACCTGGGAATATTTCCCCTAGTGTGGAGTCCAATCTGGATTTGGTAGACATCTGAACTAGCCTAATGTGTAAAATTTTGGACAATCTTCAGACTTCTGCTCAAAAAGGAGTGTTTATCAGAAGTTATCATAAATATTCACTGGGATGGAGAGTGAAATTAGCATTGAATGGAAGTGAATTGAAAGAGGCATAATGGAGTGGTTAAGAATCCTATGGTCAAATCCTGGCTCCAGCATGCCCTTGCTGTGTGACCTTGGGCAAGTCAGCTGACATTTCATTGTCTTAGTTTCCCAATAGTTAATATGGTGATAATATATCCATCCACATCCAGGCAATGTGAAGATTTAATGAGTTAAAGCATAAAGGACTTAGAATGGTGCTAAGCATGTAATTCTATATATGTTTGGTATTATCATTCCTTCTTTTCATGGCTAAGAAGGGATAACACTGAAAGACAGCTTCACCAGAAAGTGAGTGTCCTCAGATTGTCCATCCAGTGGAAAAGGAAGAGTCTGCTGGGAGAAACCTGCAATCACATTAAAGCCTTGAAGGCATAGTTGCATCTTTCTTTTTCAATTCACCTTGTTCAGTTTTCCTTTAGAGAATTCAGGAAACAGATGACAGTCCTATACACAGCATTATCCTGCATCCTGAGATCACCAGAGAATGAGGGAAGAGGGAGAGAATTGTAGATGAGTGGTCAAAGGATTTTAGAGGTCACAGTGGTTATAGGTGCAGAGTTCTTAGAGTAAACCCAACCCTAACCTGCTTCTCCTGGATGATCATGATGAGAGGGGGTAAAGAAGAACTCAAACCCACTGGAGCCTCCCATAGCTGAGCCAAGAAGAAAACCAGGTCAACACCAAATACTGGAAAGCCTGAGGTCTACTGGGCTACATTTGAGACCATGTATTTTACCACATAAGAAGCTAACATAGAAAAGCAGTCAAAGACAAATTAGGAGAGATAATCAAGAAGACAAAGTGATCAGAACCTCTGATGAAAACTTCCTCCTCAGTGTCACAGGGAATCCCAGCAGGGGTGGGATCAAATAGAAATGGAAAACACAACCTAGACCTGCCCCTAGGTCAGTGAGGGGCATTTTTAGACGACCTCCAACATTATCTCCTATTTTCATGGCTTTGTTTAATCCTTCCCTGGAGTGACTAATGGAATATGGCAGCAAGAATGGAATGTCCAAGAATTCCAAAATTTTGTTATGAAAAGTCTGCAGCTCCTGTCTTATAAATACTCTCTGTTCACACACTCACTTTCTTTTACCCCTGTTCCTACTCTCTATCCCCTAATCTCACCCTTTCTTTCTCCCTCTTCCTCTCCCTCTCTCTGTCCAGTAACCGTAGAAAGTTTAATCACTTGCCATCAGGGAAATACAAATCAAAACCACAATGAGATACCACCTCACACCAGTGAGAATGGGGAAAATTAACAAGGCAGGAAACCACAAATGTTGGAGAGGATGCGGAGAAAGGGGAACCCTCCTGCACTGTTGGTGGGAATGTGAACTGGTGCAGCCACTCTGGAAACTGTGTGGAGGTTCCTCAAAGAGTTAAAAATAGACCTGCCCTACGACCCAGCAATTGCACTCTTGGGGATTTACCCCAAAGATACAGATGCAATGAAACGCCGGGACACCTGCACCCCAATGTTTATCGTAGCAATGGCCACAATAGCCAAACTGTGGAAGGAGCCTCGGTGTCCATCGAAAGATGAATGGATAAAGAAGATGTGGTTTATGTATACAATGGAATATTCCTCAGCCATTAGAAACGACAAATACCCACCATTTGCTTCAATGTGGATGGAACTGGAGGGTGTTATGCTGAGTGAAGTAAGTCCATCGGAGAAGGACAAACATCGTATGTTCTCATTCATTTGGGGAATATAAATAATAGTGAAAGAGGGAAACGAACTAGGGGTGGTGGAAGGGGAGGAGGGTGGGGGTGGGGGTGAATGGGTGACGGGCACTGAGAGGGGCACTTGACGGGATGAGCACTGGGTGTTATTCTGTATGTTGGCAAATTGAACACCAATAAAAAATAAATTTATTATAAAAAAAGAAAGTTTAAACTAATCCCCTAGAGAGGCCCTAAAGAATAGAGACTATGTGGAGGAGAACAGAGGCAGCCTGCATTAACAGCTACCCATGTAAGTCATCTTGAGAGTAAATCATCCAGCCCCAGCAAGACTTCCGAAGATGCAGCCCAGCTAATAGTTTGACTACCAACATTTCAGGAGAGACCCTTATCCAGAGCCACACAACTAAAACCGCTCCTAGATTTCTGACCCCTAGAAACAGTCAGCAAATAAACACTTGTTTTAAGCCACTAAGTTTGAGGGTATTTGTTCCACAACAGATAACAGATAATACCAACAAGAAGCTCCTTACAGAACTGGTAGTTGTGAGTAACATCTTCCCTCTGTGATACTTACTCCTGCATGGACTCAGCATGAAGGAGGACTTCAATCACAGCCCTTCCCTCCTTGACCCCTGGATATGTCCTTCCCTGCTTCCTACTGAAGGAGCAGCCACTGCCAACATTCACAGGCCATTTCATCAAGCTTCAGGCCACACAGAGTTATCTAGTTTGAAGCTCTATATTTAAGAAGAAAAAGCAGGGAAAAAAAGAAAGTGATGCTTTGTAGTGGGAGGGAGAGTAAATGACAGTAGAATCTGAGCACTTCCTTGAGGAAGAGCAGGCTAGGGTTCTTGCTGAAGTTGTTCTGTGTAACACATCCAATTCCCATTCTCACTTGGACTAGTTGCTCTCCCAGCCTGAAGCACAAGCCTCACTCATATCTGTTCATTACTTTGGTGGGGCTGGTGCTTCTTGGATTCCCTGTTCATTTACATTGCATCCATTCTCAAAGTGAGAAAAAAAGTTCTCTGTGTTGTAAACTTTCTGAGTCTTCATATTTCCAATTAATGTCTTTATTTTGTGATCACTTTATCAATAAATAGTTTAACTGACTATAGGATTCTGGATACAACATTATTTTCTCTTAGAACTCTGAAGATCTATCTCTTTCCAGCATGCCCAATGCCAATTCCATATTCATTCCTTGGATGGTCAGAGGGTTCAGAAGTGTCACCAGGGACTAGTGACCTGAAGGACTTCCACTTACCATTAAGCATTCAGAAGGCTCCTTAAATGACAGCTGATGTGAAATGACATGGAGGAAACTGAAATGCATATTACCAAGTGAGCGAAACCAATCTGGAAAGGCTATATACTGCATGATTCTAACTGTATAACATTCTGAAAAAGCCAATAGAGCTTTTATTAGATAGAGTCAATAAAAATACCAATGGTTCCCAAGGGTTCAAGAGAGGGAGGGATAAATTGGTGAAGCACGGAGGCCATTTGGAGCAGTGAAACCACTTTGTGTGACATGATAGTGGTGGATCAGTGGTGGATAAATTATACTTTTGTCAAATCCCATAGAATATACAACACCAAGAGGGAACTTAATGTAAACTATGGGCATAGAGGAATAAAGATGGGTCAGTTTTGATTCATGAATGGTACAATGGTGTGAGTTGTTGACAGTGGGGAGATTGTATTTCTGTGAGGGCGAGGGGTACATAACCTTCTGCTTGATTTTGCTGTTTACCTAAAACTGCTCTAAAATATAGTCTGTTGAAAAAGATAATGTCTGCTGACAATGTTCTTCACCCTTGGCATTGTCTTTTATTACATTTTCTAAGTGTAATACGGATTCAGCAGCTAGCTACAGTAGGATATATATGATATTACTCCCATACATACACACAGAATAAAGCAAGATATAAATACCTGTGAACTCAACTCCCAAATTAGGAAGTAGAGGTTTCTTATATCACTGAATATTCCCACAAGCTTCACCTCATATCCTGTCTCTCTACATCTATTCTCAGAAGTACAAATTCTTCAAATTCCTATGTTGAAGCCCTAACTCTCATTGTGACTGTATTTATAGGAGGTTCTTTAAGGAGATAATGAAAGTTAACTGACCTCAGATGGGTGGGACCCTATTCAATAGGACTGGCATCCTTAGAAAAGGGAGAGACACCAGGGATGCACACATAGAAAGGCCATGTGAGGACACAGCAGAAGGTGGCCATCTACAAGCCAAGGAGAAAGGCTTCAGGAGAGGCAAAAGCTAGTGGTGGGTGACTGGGTGATGGGCACTGAGGGGGGCACTTGGCGGGATGAGCACTGGGTGTTACGATATATGTTGGCAAATTGAACTCCAATTTAAAAAAAAAAAAGGAGTAAGAACAAAACAAAACAAAACAAAAAAGCTAGTGGCACCTTGATCTTAAACTTCCAGCCTCCCTAAGAGTGAGAAAATCCACTTCTGCTGTGTAAGCCCCCCCAGTCCATGGTATTTAGTTGTGGCAGCCCTGGCAAACGAACCTCCTGAAATTAGAAACAGTTTCCAGAATACAGTCTGACTCCCAGTAGGTTTTTATTCCATTTCAGTACCTCCCTTCCCCATTTCATTGGATGTGTGTTTTTACTCAAGTTTGAGGAGGGATCCAAAGAGCTAACTCCCTATTCCTTTGTCATCGAAGCCTTGAAAACTCTCCTTCTCTGCCAGCTAGCACCATGGCCAGTCTTGGGGAGCTGCACTCTTGGGTGTATGGGTTCAAGAGGCACCTGGCTTGCCTCTACCCAACTTCCCACAGAGGCTCTACCATCATTCCTTCACCATCACCATCCAACACTGGTTGGGCTCCTGTGTGTGACAGAGCCAGTGGCCCACTGAGACCCTGAGTGTGCTCTGAGTGCTGAGGCCACAGGGCTGAGTTCATGGCTCTGGGCCATCTCTGGAAGCATGGTGAATGCAAAATACCCTGACAATGGCAGCTATCATTTGATTTGACCAAATAGTTTGTCATTCATGTACCATAAAAGACATTTTATGTCTTTTGCCTTCTGCCAATTTGAGAGAAGCCAAAAGTTGACTACCCAAAAGACATGACATCACCTCATATTGAGTACCATTTTCAAATTTAAATATAGTTAAGTCCCATGAAGTCAGTGATAGGAAAACGAGTGTGTGATCTGAGAAGGAATCTAAATGACTCAAGAAGCCCAGAGAAGCAAATGTTGGTAGTCTAATTGCAAGATAGGTGTGGAGTGGAAATGTTTCCTATCCTTCCTAAGGTCTGAATAGAACTTTATTTCAGACCACCATATTTGCCTTCATTTCATAAACCAGCATGTGACTGTGATCCTCAGCACCTCTGTATAAGGGAAGATGGTGACAATGGAAATGTTTCCTGCCCTCAGTATTCTCAGAGGCCAGTGGGAAGAAGTAGACAATAGAAATGTACACAAAACATTCAGAATGAGGTTACCCAAAGCAAACTCTGCTGTTCAGGGGAGGAACATATCTCTCAGGTTAAAATTGTCTCAGGACTAATAGTAGTTGCACTGTAGGGAAAATGGTCAATGAGATTGTAGTAGTGGTGTATGGTGTCATCTTGTAACTACACTAATAATAAGCACAGCAGAATATATAGAGTTGCCAACTCATTATGTTGTACACCTGAAACTAGTGTAACATTATGCATCAACTATATCAATTATGGAAAAAGTGTATTGCAGCAATTTAATTAAAAAGCAAAATGAGGGAAGACCTGGCTTTGGGGATATGTGAAGTCCAGATGAAGCCTATCTCCTTCCCTGCTCTCTACAGTGATCAATCCTCCAATAATATAGGACCTAGAGGCCTCCTGGCTACCCCCAAAAGCAGCTGCCTCTTACTCTCTTTCCTCTAACACCAGATCTGGCTCAGGTCCTTCACTGACCAGGCCGGTCATAACACCACCCCAGATTTCATTACTTATGCATAAAATAAGGAATTGGAGGATTAAGCTATTTGAGAATTCCTCCTACATCAAAGTTTTTTGTTCTGTGACTCTTGAGACCACAAGAAGACAGTTTCCCTGCACACCTGGGTATAGATTCACATACCTGTTGACAGCAGGCTGGACTCAGTCAAGGGCTTCAGCTGCCCTTAAGGGCTTGACACTTTACAGCTGGAACATACAAATACCTAAGGACTGACTTGAGATTTTCTTTCAAGTCTGTGGATCCAGAGGCCTGCTTCAAACAGAGCAGCCTCCCTCCTAAGGTCAACTATAAGGGCACAGGGAGTGATGACAACCGCTCCCTTCTGTACAAGCAGCAGTAAGACCACCCCCAATTCTTTTCCTCCTTCCTCATTTGCCTCCAAAAATCCTGTGTCCTTGTATAGACATGGTTTAGCTAGTTTCACTCCTACAAGTGGGTTCACCTCAGCCTGATTACCAGACATCAGCACTAGTCCTTTCATCAGTATTATTCCTGTTGCAAGAGCTTTGTCTGCTCAGACTGCCATAACAAAATCTCACAGTTTGGGTAGCTTAAACAACAGAAGTTTATTTTCTCACAGTTCTGAGGCTAGAAGTCCTAGATCAATGTGTTTTCAGGGTTGGATTCTTTGAGGCCTCTCTCTTTGATTTGCAGAGGGCAACATTCTCCCTCTGTTCACATGGTCTTTCCCCTGTGTACCTGCTTGTCTGTGTCCAATTTTCCTCTGATTGTAAGGAGTCATACTGGATTTGGGACCATCCTAAAGATCTCATTTTAACTTCATTGCATCTTTGAAGACCTTATCTCAAATTTTGTTACATTGTTTTGTTTTAAAATATTTTGTTTTTTCAAAGATTTTATTTATTTATTCATGAGAGACACACACACAGAGAGAGAGAGAGACAGAGGGAGAAGCAGGCTCCATGCAGGGAGCCTGATGTTGGACTCGATCCCAGGTCTCCAGGATCAGGCTCTGGGCTGAAGGCGGCACTAAACCGCTGAGCCACCTGAGCTGCCCTAAAGTGTTTTATTTATTTGGTCATGAGAGACACAGAGAGAGAGGCAGAGACACAGGCAGAGGGAGAATCAGGCTCCCTGCAGGGGAACCCCAGGAACCCCAGGATCACATCCTGGGCTGAAGGCAGGTACTGGACCACTGAGCCACGCAGGCATCCCAAAATATAGTTACATTGTAATGTATTGGGGGTTAGGATTTCATCACAGGAGTTGGGTTGGGAGCAGGGACACAATTCAGCCAAGAATGGCCTTCAAGTAACTCCAACGTACTAAAGCACAGAGAAACAAATGGGGCTACCTCATTCTCACGTTAGGGTTTTACTTTCTTAGACTAACTAAATCCCTTACCACTCACTCATCTGTTTCCCAGCTTCCCTCATTGTCTTTTTGCTGTCTTCTCCCCTGGATAGTGTGTGTGTGTGCGCGCGCACACACGTGCACGTGCATGTCCATGTATCACTATTTATTTGGAATGGCTTTGTCTGTATATATAGGAAAGGGAAGTCAAGGATCACAGCCTCTGATTAAAGCCCCTAACAGTGCACAGCCTCTGATTAAAGCCCCTAACAGTGATGGCAGCAACACAGACTGCAAGGCTGTTGCAACTCAAGAGGTATCAGAGGTAAATGAGGGAGCAAGAGGAAAACAAACCTCTCATTAGTGTCAGAGAGATAAGAAATTACTACACTATCCCCACACTGAAGTCATTGTCTGGCACATAGTAGCCATTCAGTAAATACTAGCTGGTTAAAAATTATATCCACAAAAATCAGAGGCCCATACATAAGGAACATTCTGAGAACAAGAAAAAAACCCTTGAAAATACAAAAAGGAGAATCAGAAGGAAAGAAACTGTACAAGGCTTGGAAAATCAGGGAATCCTCTTGAAGGTAAACATAAAGTTTAAAAACAATGGCATTTTCCAGGCCTGCCAAGTCCAGGTTGAGCCTTCAGAGCATTCTTTTGATAACTAATGTTGCATTGATGGGACAACTATGCCTCATACCTCTGACCCATGAAGTGGGATTTCCATGCATTCTTCTGAGTGCTCATCCACTCCTTCCTCCTTCCAACAAAGGTGTTTGGAGGGAAACAGTCATTGGTTCTTTATCTAATGAAAGATCTTTTAATCAAAGGCCTTGGGTTCATGGAACTAAGGGTCTCTTTTCCTTCTCTTTCACCAGGACTGGCAAGAGGCAGGACTTTATCTCAAGAGGACTCTTCCAGTTACACATTGGGAGGCAATGGATAGCAGGTTCTCTTTAATTCTCACATGAACTTACCATCTACAGCCTATTCAGTATCTACAATTACTTAAATGATCTATTTCTACAGAACTAACTACCCCAAAACTTGGTGGCTTAAAATTAGGAACAGGTCATTCATTACATCTTATAATTTTGGGATTAGTAACTCAAACAGGGATGAGCTGCTCCATGCAGCATCAATGGCAGTCACCAGGGGTTCAGCTGCAAACATCTGGTATAGAGAGTCCAAGATATCTGCATTCATGTGTCTGGCTTCTTGGCTGGCATGACCAGAAAGCTTTACTCAGCCAGCACTGTTACAGAGGCATCTACATGTGCCCTCTCCAAAACACCCCACATGGCAGAGCAGGCTCCTAGAGAGACTATGCAAGAGATCCAGGTGGAAATATTTCATGCTCCAACCCCAGAATTCCCAGAACATCACAAACATCACAAATCATTAAGGTGAGACCAGATTCAAGGTGGTGAGAAACAAATAACTTGTTGGCATGTTAGTTGAACCAAAATTTGCTTCGCTTGGAGATCCCAATGAGATAGATGAAAGCTAATGCAACTAATGATCTATCCTATTTTGGTGAATTGAAAGATATATTCCACCATCATGCAAAGCAGATGTCAAGACACATCTGATTATAGAAGAAAAGGATTTACATTCTGTGTTTCTAAATTAATATGCTATAAACATATCTCTGATTTTTAATTTTACAGCTAGAAGTTTTGAGGCTAAGATTTAAGGAATTTCCTGATTACATACTTGATGTAGCCATGATTACATTAAGCTCAGATCACCCAGCGGTCCTGTCACAAAGCTTGGGAGAAAATGTGATTTTTTTGGTCATGCATCAATTATTACATTAAATATAATAGTAAAAATCATCCAAAACTAGAATTAGTGCAGAAACATGATTACATGTCCTTTCAATATCTGCTAGAGTCATCTGACTTGGGAAAGTAACTTACACAGTTAATAAAGGCTCAGATATTTTATGATTCAATTGATGAGGAACAATAAAAAGTAATAAGAGACTCATTTGCTTTACACTCAAGAAAACACAATTCCAGATTTAAAGTTACATATCAAAGCTGTAGTGATCAAAATAGGATGGTACTGGCACAAAAACAGATACACTGATCATTGAAACAGAATAGAAAACCCAGAAATGAACCCACAAGTATATGGTCAACTAATCTTCAACAAAGTAGGAAAAACTACCCAATGGGAAAATGATAGTCCCTTCAATAAATGGTGTTGGGGGGCTGCCCCGGTGGCACAGCGGTTTAGCGCCACCGGCAGCCCAGGGTGTGATCCTGGAGACCCGGGATCGAGTCCCATATCGGGCTTCCTGCATGGAGCCTGCTTCTCTCTCTGCCTGTGTCTCTGCCTATAAATAAATAAATAAATAAATAAATAAATAAATAAATAAATAAATAAATCTTTAATAAATGGTGTTGGGAAAATTGGACAGCAACATGAAAAAAATTAAACAGGATCACTTTCTTACACCATACACAAAAATAAATTCAAAATGGTTTAGAGACCTAAATGTGAGACCTGAAAAAACCTAGAAGAGAACACAGGGAGTAACCTCTTTGACATTGGCCTTAGCAACTTCTTACTAGATACCCTCCTGAGGCAAGGAAAACAAAAGCAGAAATAAACTATTGAAACTTTGTGAAAAAAAAAGGTTTCTGCACAGTGACAGAAATATAATTAACTACTTCAAAAAACAGCCTATGGAATGAGAGAATATATTTACAAATGACATAGCTGATAAAGGGTTAATATCCAAAATATGTAAAGAACATATAAAATTCAAACAATCTGAAAAAAAAATAATCTGATTAAAAATTGGATACAAGACATGAACAGACATTTTTCCGAAGTAGACGACCACATGACTAATAAACAGATGCTCATTATCACTTATCATCAGGGAAATACAAATCAAAACTACAATGAGTTATCACCTCACATTCATCAGAATTGCTAAAATCAACAACACAATAAACAACAGGTGTTGGCAAGGATGTGGAGACAAGGGAACCCTCTTGCACTGTTAGTGAAAAGTCAAACTGGTACAGCCACTATGGAAAACAGTACAGAGATTCTTCAAAAGTTAAAAACTATCTCTATGGTTAGGAACATGAGAGGGATGTCCACTATCACCTCTGCTATTCAATATAGTACTAGAAGTCCTAGCCTCAATAATCAGACAATAAAATAAAAGGCATCCAAATTGGCAAAGAAGTCAAACTACCACTCTTTGCAGATGAAATGATACACTATATGGAAAACCCAAAGACTCAACCCCAGAAATGCTGGAACCTATAAAGCAACATAGCAAAATATAAAATCAATGCACAGTAATCAGCTGCATTTCTATACACTAGTAATGAGACAGAAGAAAAAGAAATTAAGGAATCAATCCTATTTACAATTGCACCAAAAACTATAAGATACCTAGGAATAAACCTAACCAAACAGGTAAAAGATTTGTACTCAGAAAACTATAGAATACTCAAGAAAGAAATTGAGGAAGGCACAAAGAAATGGAAAAATGTTCCATACTCATGGATTAGAAGAACAAATATTGTTAAAATGCCATGCTACCCACAGCAATCTATACATTCAATGCAATCTTTTTTTTCTAAAGATTTCATTTATTTATTCATGAGAGACACGGAGAAAGAGAGGGAGAGGCAGAGACATAGGCAGAGAGAGAAGCAGGCTCCATGCAAGAAGCCTGATATGGGACTCCATCCCGGTACTCTGGGACCATGCCCCGAGCCAAAAGCAGACGCTCAACCACTGAGTCACCCAGGCATCCCTCAATGCAATCTTTATCAAAATACCATCAACTTATTTCACAGAGTTTGAAAAAATAATCCTAAAATTTGTGTGGAACCAGAAGAGACCCGGAATAGCCAAAGAATAATTGAAAAAGAAAACCAAAAAACTCACAACGCCTGACTTCAAGCTATATTACAAAGCTGTAATAATCAAGACAATATAGTACTGGCACAAAAACAGACACATAGATCCACGGAACAGATAGAGAACCCAGAAATGACCTCAATTCTATGGTCAACTCATCTTTTAAAAAGCAGAAAAGAATATCCAATGGAAAACAGTCTTCAACAAATGGTGTTGGGAAAATTGGACAGCCACATACAGAATGAAACTGGACCATTTTCTTACACCATACACTAAAATAAATGCAAAATGGATGAAAGACCTAGGTGTGGGACAGGAATCCATCAAAATCATAGAGCAGAGGGGAGGGGGCAAGACGGCGGAAGAGCAGGGTCCCCAAATTACCTGTCCCCACCAAGTTACCTAGATAACCTTCAAATCATCCTGAAAGTCTACGAATTCGGCCTGAGATTTAAAGAGAGAACAGCTGGAATGCTACAGTGAGAAGAGTTCGCGCTTCTATCAAGGTAGGAAGACGGGGAAAAAGAAATAAAGAAACAAAAGGCCTCCGAGAGGGAGGGGCCCCGCGAGGAGCCGGGCTGAGGCCGGGGCGAGGGTCCCCAGGACAGGAGAGCCCCGTCCCGGAGGAGCAGGAGCTGCACCGACCTTCCCGGGCGGAAAGGGGCTCGCAGGGGGTTGGAGCAGGACCCAGGAGGGCGGGGATGCCCTCGGGCTCCCGGGGACACTAGCAGACACCTGCGCCCCGGGATAGTGCGCTACACCCGGTGCAGAGCTCCCTAAAGGGCTGCAGCGCGCGCCCTGCTGGACCCGGCAGCAGCTCAGCCGCGGCTCCTGGCGGCGGGAGCTGCGCGGCCCGGGAGCGCGATTCCAGCAGTGCAGTTCCGGGAGCCCAGGGCGCCGGAGACACAGCCCAAGAGCCGGAGCTCCCCCCAAGGACAGGCAGAGGCTGGGAGGGCACGGACAGCAAGGACGCTCCTGCCACCGGGAGGCCCCAAGCTGTGCAGATCAGCGGGCCCGCCCCCCGAGCATCCAGGCCCCTGCGGACTGAGAGCTGCGGTAGTTACTGCGGGGGCTGACTCCAGGACTGGAGAGCTGGCCCCGGCCACTGTTGTTCTTCCTAGGGCCTCACTGGATAAACAAACCCCACTGAGCTTCACAGTGGCCTCACAGGATAAACAGGATAAACAACGTACACTGAGCAGGGCACCTTGCAAGGGGCAGAGCAGCTCCCCCAAGTGCTCACACCTGAGAATCAGCACAGCAGGCCCTTCCCCAGAAGACCAGCTAGACGGACAGGGGAAAAGCAAGTTATTGACCAAGCAACACTAGAAAGTTCCAGGGGAAGTCAAGGGATTTACAGTATATAGAATCAGAGGATACTTCCCCCTTGTTTCTTGTTTTCTGTTTGCTTCCCTCCCCCCTTTTTCTTTCTTCTCTCTTTTTTTTAATTTCTTCCTGTTTTTTCTTTTCTTTTTTTTTCTTTTTCTTTTCTTCTTTCTCTTCTCTCTTTTTCTCCTTTTCCCAATACAACTTGTTTTTGGCCACTCTGCGCTGAGCAAAATGACTAGAAGGAAAACCTCACCTCAAAAGAAAGAATCAGAAACAGTCCTCTCTCCCACAGAGTTACAGAATTTGGATTACAATTCAATGTCAGAAAGCCAATTCAGAAGCACTATTATAAAGCTACGGTGGCTCTAGAAAAAAGCATAAAGGACTCAAGGCACTTCAACACTGCAGAATTTAGATATAATCAGGCAGAAATTAAAAATCAATTAAATGAGATACAATACAAACTAGAAGTCCTAACGAGAGGGTTAACAAGGTGGAAAAACGAGTGACATAGAAGACAAGTTGATGGCAAAGAGGGAAACTGAGGAAAAAAGAGAAAAACAAAAGATCCTGAGGATAGATTAAGGGAAATAAATGACAGCCTGAGGAAGAAAAATCTACATTTAACTGGGGTTCCCGAGGGTGCAAAAGAGACAGAGGGCCAGAATATGTATTTGAACAAATCCTAGCTGAAAACTTTCCTAATCTGGGAAGGGAAACAGGCATTCAGATCCAGGAAATAGAGAGATCCCCCCCCTAAAATCAATAAAAACCTTTCAACACGTCGATATTTAATAGTGAAGCTTGCAAATACCAAAGATAAAGAGAAGATCCTTAAAGCAAATTTATTTTAAAAAATAAAATAAAATGAGAAAAAAAAAAGGAAAAAAAAAAAAAAAGAATTCAGTTTCCACCCGGGAGTGAAAGTGCATAAGCTCTGTTTTCTAATGGCCTCTGGCTCCATTTTGGGAGCTCCTCCCCCAACAGTTATAACTCTATTTTGTATTTCTCTGTTCCCACTGTCCTCACAGCAAAATGGACGTAGATAGATCATAAAACTGTGAAGGGGACACTTGACGGGATGAACACTGGGTGTTATTCTGTATGATGATAAATTGAACACCAATAAAAAATTAATTTATTAAAAAATAATAAAATTAAATAAATAAATATTAAAAAATAAAACAGTTATTTTATCAGCAAAAATTGGATATTGAGGCATAGCAAAGAATTACAATTCAGGACAAGCAAAGCTGTGGTAAAACCATAGGTAAGGGATCCCTGGGTGGCGCAGCGGTTTAGCGCCTGCCTTTGGCCCAGGGCGCGATCCTGGAGACCCGGGATCGAATCCCACATCGGGCTCCCAGTGCATGGAGCCTGCTTCTCCCTCTGCCTGTGTCTCTGCCTTTCTCTCTCTCTCTCTCTCTCTCTGTGTGTGTGTGACTATCATAAATAAATAAAAATTAAAAAAAAAAAGAAGACACAAAGAATTCTAGGTAGCCATGTGGAGATGAAGGTAGGCAGGGATTGGGGTGAGGCTGCCACAAACCAAGGAACAACTGCTTAATGGCTACAAGGTTTCCTTTTCAGTTCATGAAAATGTTTTGGCATATTTCCCAAATGTTCATTGCCAGTGAAAATATTTGGAACTAGTAAGAGGTTGCATAACATTGTGAATGTACTAAATGCCACCAAATTGGTCATTTTAAAATGGTAAATTTTATGCTATGTGAATTTCACCTCAATTTTAAAATAGTAATAAGTACCATATGATTTTATTCATATGTGGAATTGAAGAAATGAAAGAGATGAACATAGGGGGAAGAAAAGGATAGAGGCAAACCATAAAATGGGTTCTTAACTATAGAGAACAAAAGAGG
This sequence comes from Canis lupus dingo, assembly GCF_003254725.2. Lineage (NCBI taxonomy): Eukaryota > Metazoa > Chordata > Mammalia > Carnivora > Canidae > Canis > Canis lupus. The sequence continues at coordinate 635,557 of NC_064253.1, read as the reverse complement.
GCTGCTGGAGAGAGGTTGGTGGGGGATGGGCTAGATGGGGGATGGGCATCAAGGAGGGCATGTGTAATGATGAGCACTAGGTGTTGTATGTAAGTGATGGGTCACTAAATTCTATTCCTGAAACTAATATTACACTACATGTTAACTGGAATTTAAATTAAAAATTAAAATAAATTAGAAATAATAATTAATAAGTAAATAAATAAATAAATCATGCTGGGGTTTCAATTGGCATTGAACTGAATCCATAGAATAATTGAGGGGAATTAACTATTTGAGACAACATGGACAGACCTAGATGGTATTACGCTAAGTGAAATAAATCAGACTGAGGAAGACATATATCACAGATTCCACTCATAATTAGAATCTTTTAAAAATGAATGGACAAATAAAAAGCAGAATTGAACCTATAAATATGTAGAACACAATGACAGTTACTAGAAAGGAGGGAGGTATGGGGTTGAACAAAATGGATGAAGGGGCATGAGAAATACAGACTTCTAGCTATGAAATGAATAAGTCACAGGAATAAAAGGCACAGTGTAAGGAATATACTCAGTGGTATTGTAATAGCAATGTATGGGAACAGATGGTAGCTATGCTTATGGGGAACATAACATAATATACAAACTTGTCAAATCACTAAATTGTACATTAAAAAATTAAAAAGCATTCTCTGTCAACTACACTCAAAAAGAGTGAAAAAATAAAACTTAAGGATTTTTTTTTAAAGAATAATTGAGAACTGACAGCTTCAACAGTGAAGCTGCTGATCTGGGAATAGGTATAAGTCTTCTATATATGACAGCTTTAATTTGTTACCAGAGTGTTTTTTCTATAATGTCCTTATGCACATACAAGAAAATAAATATGAATTCTTATTTTTCCCCAGAAGAAGTAGCATAATAGACACCTATTCTCACAATAGATAGGAGCACAATCTTTCCACGTTCATACATACGGAGCATTCTCATTTTTTCATGACAAGTAATATTCTACCTACATCCATAATGTATCATCACATATGCAGCCAGCCCCCACAGATGTACGTTGAGTTTGTTTCCATCTATACTGACACAATAATGAATGATGTTGGTTATTCAAGCAGCACGCTCTGACTCCCTACTCCTCTAATCTGGAGTATGGGCCACAGCCTTATAGGGGCCAAGGACTAGAAAACAGTCTGGCTCTGGAAGAGGTTTCTCCTAATCAAGTCTCCTATTTTCCAGCTTATAAGAGTGGGGGTAAAGCTCCAGGGTACAGCCCTTCCAGTCTGTGCTTACCTTAACCCCATTTCCCCTGGTCCACTTCCAGTTTCCCATGAGCACAGGTGATTACACACACATGCATACACTCACCAAGATGCAAAAGAAACCATCTTAAAGCCTGAGCTCTTGGCTCCTTCCCTCAAAATATCATGTTTGGAGGACTACTAAACAGGAAAGAGCTGACCCAAGATCCAGAGCACATGGAGACATGGTCTAGGAGGAGCCTCCAGATACCAGACACACCTGCTAGAAATGAGTGACAGTGGAGGCTGTACCCAAAGAGGAACTGAGATATACCTACCTGATGACATACCCAGGCCTTGTAGGAAATTTTCCCAGAGTGGAGAGTGGGAAGGAATGAAAGAAAAAAAGAAAAAGGAGGAGGGATCTGGGATTGCAGCACAAGGCAAGCAAGAACCTGGGGGCGCTAGGCTCCCTGTCTCTTCCCTTTCTAGAACTGCCAGTGTGCCCTAATGTATACTGCTGTCCCCAGCTGGAAGCAATCAGACCTGTGCTTCCCTGCAAGTCTGAATACATATTCACCTAATGCTGGGGGCACTATACCCCCAGTTCCACTTTCAGGTTAGCATGGGCACAGGGTGTAGCAGGAGTGGCACAAAGGTCCCCTGACCTTTAAAACCAGATGATCCTCATTACCTGAGCTTGATTTTCCCCCATCAAAATACATTTAGCCCCAGCATGGGACCACTCCTCCACCTCAAGGAAGTTTACCCAGCTTCAAATTTCCTACCATACACATGCACACACTGCCACTTTGAAAGCTCCTGCCACTTTGAAAAGCTCCTCCTTTGGACAATCTAGCCCTTTCTTGGCCTCCTCCCAGAAACCACTTGTCCCCGTTATTGCTCTGATGGTGCCATTAAAACTCCATTTCTCCATTCCCATTCTCTTTCTAGCATTTACAGATATTCTTTCCCACAGAAGGGATAAAAACAAGTACTCTGGCACCAAGCCAATGTTGGGGGAGAGAAGGAAAGATCTATGACTAGGGAGCTGTCACACTGCTGTACCAGAAAAAGCTAAAGTTCATTTATTGCTCATTTACTTGGTAGACTAACTGCGGGAGACCAAATAAATATTCCACAAATGAGTAAATTAACAAACATGAATTACACTCTCTTTTTTCTAAACTGTTAGGACCAATCCAACCTGAAAACTGTGATATGTTTATATTTTCCCTAGTGTAATTAGGACTAACCTGCCTGGTAACTGATGATGCATGATCAGTTTGGCTTTTGCCTTTCATTGGACAATGTGGTTCCCACTGGGCCAATCCTTGGGCCCAGAACTGGTTTTTACCCACTGCTGTCACCATGGGGGTATGGGGTGGGTGCACGGAGTTTGGACCTAAGACAGAGTCCAAGGAACCTGAGAGTAATAGAAGGGTTTTACCTCTGCCTGTCCTGAGGGATGCTGAGTCATAGTGCCTACCTTCCCTCTAATTCTCTCCTCTCAGTCTTTGTCTTTCGGTCTCTATGTCCCACCTCTTACTTCCATCTTCTCTTTTCTATCCATGAGATCCCAGAATTGTTTCATTTGAGAGGATTTGGGGCAGCATCCTTCTGAGCCAGTTGTCACCTTTTCTTGGTCAAATATCTTTTGAGAATATTGTTAAATCTTTAACCAATAATATCCCCCCGCCCCCTCAAAAAAAAGCACACATGCAGAGGGTAATCCACTGGAGCCACAGAACCCAGGAGACCTTGTTAGAATCAATTTTCTCTCTTTCTCTTGGGAGACATCCCAGGTTCTGGCCTCAGCTCTTCCAGAGACAAGAATGTTGCCTCTGGTAAGGTATAAACAGCCTCTGAGTAAATAACAACAACAACAACAACAACAAAAGCAATCTTCTTCCATGGCAATAAATTATTAGAAAACAGAAAGCAAAAGTGGACTCCAGAGCTAATTTTCACATGAAGAAAATACAAGAGGTGGAAAAACAAGTTTAATGATCCCTCAGAAAAGCAAACAGCCAAATTTTTAGAACAGCACATCTCCAGGACCACTGGTCCTGGCTGCATTCTCACATGTAAGGGCTCCTTGGGGGGCCCAAGGGGTAGTCATAAGGCACCCTTCCTGGTTGGATAGATTTCCATGAGGCTGGGTCTCCTTCTCTTCAGAAGGACTCTAGGTCGTCCCAGAGCCTGACCACATGGCCAGCCATCTGCCTGATAATACTTTCTGTGGTAAGGACTAGGTTCTAAGGAAGAATCGCTGGCCTGTCCTCCTGCCCTTATAGAAGTCTCTGTGGGACCACTTCCTTTAGCTTCTGGTCAGCATTGGGTCACTCATTCTCCTTTCCTCTTCATCCTCTGACTTTCCTTCCTCCTGTCCTGCTCCTCTTCATCTGCCTGTACTTGTCATTCACCTGTCCTTCAGTCCTCCTGTCCTCTTTGTTCTCCTCTTCCACCTGTTGTGCTGGGGTAATTTAAAATGTAGGAGAAGGAGGGCTCTACCAAAGGAGGAGAGGAGCAGGGTCCTTCTTGCAGAGGAGTGACCTCCTACCATAGATGGTCAATGACCACAATTCTCTTGTCCAGTGCCCCAAGACCATCCCCACATTAGCCGGAAGCACTCTTAACTCTCCCTCTCATCTGCCTCCCAGCTGCCCATCTTCTCCCCATCATTGTGGGAAACCACTGTGAGCTGTATCATGGAATAGCCAGGTAGAGTCACTGTTTAGGGTCAAAGGATCACAGGATGATTTTCCTGGGTTGCAGACACTTAGGCAGGGCTGCCTATAGTTTCTCAGTCCTCCTGTCTCTCTTCTCTAGAGGGTCAGAGATAAGTGCCTGCTTCCCAACACAGGTGTTGAGGGGCAGTATTGTAGTAGAGGTAGGTAGAGGATGGGCCTTCTCCAGCCAGGCCAGGCATGGGGGCAGGAGTGCTGACTCAGACTTTCCCTTCCAAGAGCTTAACCTTCTAAGAGGTCTGTGAGCTTTGAAAGACTGTATGTCCCATCAAGGTTGCAGGGTCCCAGCCATGTCCCTTGCTATCCTGGGATGGCTTGCTGCCATAAAGCATGAGGTTGCCAGAACCATGGTCACTTTAGCTTTTGCATCCTCACCAGCCAGTAACCCTCATCTGCTTCCACTCCTTTCTCTTCCTCCACCCCACCCATCCTCCAGCATCTCTCCTGACTGTGGACCTGGACAACCTTTAGTATTTCTTCTCTTGCTTCTCTTGCCTCATCCTTCTCTAAAGGTGGGCTAAGCAGACCCTGAGAGGTAAGTGAGGCATGAGAAAGGGCAAGGGCTCTGTCCCAAAACACTTTGTGGTTTCCTCCTGCTTTTGGGCAAAAGTAGACAGCCATCCCCCACAGGAGGATACCTCACTCCCTGAAGCCAGCAGACACTACCTAAAAGAAAGGTGTCCTGTTTGCCATCTTCCAAGTTTCTTCCTCCTCTCAAATGTCTCAGGCCAGAGCAGTGAAGATGTTGGCCAAGGAGCCTATTTTTGGTAGATGACACCTTAGTCAAAAGTTGTGAAGGATGAAAGTTTATAACTCTCACATGGAACCACCAGAACCTGTTTTCAAGCTGTGTGATCATTCATTGGTGACAATTTGCCCCAATGATCACTCTTTTTTTTTTTAGTATTTATTTATGATAGTCATACAGAGAGAGAGAGGCAGAGGCACAGGCAGAGGGAGAAGCAGGCTCCATGCACCGGGAGCCCGACGTGGGATTCGATCCCGGTCTCGAGGATCGCGCCTTGGGCCAAAGGCAGGCGCTAAACCGCTGCGCCACCCAGGGATCCCATGATCACACTTCTTAAAGTCAGCTCATCAGCAACGGAAACATATCAACCACCACTCTCAAACTGAACACAAACACTCAACTCTGAAAATCCTCCAATCCCTGAGCATTGTGCTTCTCAAAAATGTACATCAGATCACTTCTGCTTTGCTCAAAGAGACTGTGTCTTACAAGCTCTCTAGCACTTAAACACAAAATAGATTCAGCTTTCCATCTCAGCTTTTGAATGGTCCTTTCTTCCTTCAACAAGGGGTTTTGACAATCAAAAGAAGTCTCAGAGAATCCGGGTCTCTCAGCAGAAGCTGGCATGTGCTGCAGAAGCCTATGAAAGTCATGACCCGAGAAATCTTGGCCCAGTGCACTCTGTTGTCCCTGATTTTATTGCTAATTTCAGGATTGTTAGTTATCTTATTAACTGACTTGTTTTTAGCTTACTGTTTGAGCTATACAGTAACCAATTTTAACAACTTGACTTTGATGATGAGCTTCCCCTGCTAGGAGTGGGCCTAGGATTCTACTCCAGTGTCTGGGCTCTCAGTCTTGAAAGGTGAGCTATGCCACAGGGAGGAATCTGGGATCTGAGAGTCTCAGGCACACCTACAGGAGAATTCAGCCCTTGGCTTCTTGTGGGAAAAACTTGAAGGAGGATCACCCTGAATGTCTGAACAAAAGGAAAGAGTAGAGCCAGGGATAGGGGAGTGTTTGGCCAGTGTCTCTGGAAAGAGAGACCCCAGGGGAAGCAGTGAGTGCACAGCAGGATGCCTGGGTCGGTGCCCAGACCTCTCAGCAAAGCCCTATCCATGAAGATATTGAGTGAGGCTGGCCTCATGGGGTCTTTCTCTTCCCCTCTCAGAAAGCCCCATCCTTCCCTGACAGGAAGACAGCAACCAGGACACCCTTTGTAAACTCCCATTAGATGCTGGCCACTCCCTCCTAGTGTCCCCTCTGAATCTCTATTATAGTACCCAGGGTGCTATATATCCCTTCTCAATTCACAAATAAAATAGTTAACAGCATGATGTCTGGAGCCAGACTGCCTGGGTTCAAATGCTTGGGACCCAGGAAACTTAACAAAAATCCCCTACCCCTGGACAAGCAGAGCAGGACTGATTCCATTTTGTGCTACACCTGCCATCTCCTATATGACCCCCACATGACCTGCTTATTGCTTAAGGTGCTCCCCTACCCTAGTCAAGCCGCTGAGCACACCCTTATCGGAAATCGGCTCATAAAAATGTAACCCCGCCTTGTGCCCGCCAAAACTGCACGCCAATTTTGACCAGAGTGATAGGCCAGTTAAATGGTCACTATAGGGTAAATTGTGAGTCAATTGGCCAACTGCGTGCGGACCGACATGACTGTGCAACTTTTTATGTGTGTTACAATCCCATGGGCCACTGGCCCCTATAAAGCTGCTACGCCCCTTAGCCTCAGGGTCCAAGTCCCTGCTCTGCTGTGTCGGGTATACTTGGACCCAAGCTCGAGCTTGTAAATAAACCCTCGTGTGTTTGCATCGGTGTCGGCTCCTTGGTGGTTTCTCGGATTTGCATCTTGGGCACAACAATGCCAGTCCAGCTTTTAACCAGCTGCCTGACTTTGGGCAGGATACTTAACTTCAGTCTGTTTCACTTTCCCCATCTGTAAAATAGAGATAATGATGGTCCTGTCTCGAGGTATTATCGAGCAGCCTGAATAACGTTTCAGCTATAAGGAAAAGCTTTTTAGAACAGGGCCTGTACAGCCCATCCTCAGTTATCTAAGTGTTGGTGTTGGCTCTTGAGATTAGGATAATTAATGAAAATCTACCTCCTTCCAGACTGTGCACTTTGTACTGTCAGGGACCCCACCCAATTTCTGCCTGTCCCAAGTACCTGATGGGGTACCTGGTGCAGAGCATACACACCTGCCAGATGAATAAATGGGCCTTGAAGCTGGCGTCCAGATCCCTTAGCCTGACACTCAAGGCCCTCTGTGGTTGGGCTCTTACAACCTGCTTGGATGCATGGCCTTCCTTTCCCCATCAGCTACCTCATCTCACCACACACCTCTCTACCTGCCTTGATGTATACCTGTATTTACCTCCCCAAAACTGCTTTTCTTTTTAAAGATGTATTTATTTATTTAAGAGAGAGAGAGAAAGAAAGTACATGAGTGGGGGCGGGAGGGGAGGTGGGGGGTAGAGGGAGAGGGAGAGAGAAATCCTCAAGCAGACTGTGCTGAGCAAGGAGCCCAACTTACGGCTCAGTCTTAGGACGCTAATCATGACCAACTGAACCACCAAGGTGCCCCCCAAAACTGCTTTTCATCCTACCTTTATCTTCCTTACCTTTCTGTGAAGACTGAGGTCAACTGTTACCACCTCTGAGAGGCTTTCCACTACCTGCCCCTCTTCCTGCTCAGAGTTCAAGTTTCACCTGTGGTGAGTATGGGTGTATGTCAGAGCCCCACCAGAAAAGCTCTCCTTATTACAAAGGTTGTGTGGGCACTTGGGTGGCTTCGTTGGTTAAGTATCCGCCTTCAGCTCAGGTCATGATCTCAGGATCCTAGGGCTGAGCCCCATGTTGGGCTCCCTGCTAAGTAGGGAGTCTGCTTGTCCCTCTCCCTCTGCCCATCCCTACCCTGCCCCCACTTTTTCTCTGTCTCTCAAATAAATAAATAAAATATTTTTTAAAATTGGGGGGCGGGGCAAGAAAGTGTTAGAGTCCTCAAGTCACCTGTCCCCACCAACTTACCTAGAAAATGGTCAAATTATCCTGAAAACTTAGGAATTCAGCCCTAGATTTAAAGAGAGAACAGCTGGAACACTACAGAGAGAAGAGTTTGCACTTCTAACAAGGTAGGAATACAGATAAATAGATAAATAAATAAATAAATAAATAAATAAATAAATAAATAAATAAGAATCAAGTAGGGGAGGGACCCCCACGAGGAGCCGGGCTAAAGCCGGACAACGAAAGCCTCCAGGACAGGAAAGCCCAGCCCCGGAGAAGCAGGAACTTTAATATCCACACAGATTCTTCCCGGATGGAAAGGCGCTCACAGGGAACTCGGGCAGGATCCCAGGAGGGGCAGTGGAGCCACCAGGTTACCGGGGTCACTAACAGAGGAAGTGCGCCCCGGGGAAGAGCAAGCCACAGGGCCTCCAGCACGGTAAAGGGCTGCAGCGCGACCTGGCAGGGCCTCGGGAGAAGATCAGGTGGCGGCTCCGGCGGAGGGGGCTGCGCCGCTGGGGAGCGCGATTCCGGCCGCACAGGCCCCAGATCCCAGGATGCTGGGGGACACAGCCAAGGATCCTGCGCTCCTCTAGGGACAGGCGGAGGCCGGGAGGGCACGGGACAGCGAGGACGCTCCTGCTCCCCCAAGGTGTGCAGATCAATGCCTCCCGCCCCTAGGAGCATCCAGGACAGGGCTGACTGGGAGCTGTAGTAGTTACTGTGGGAGCTGACTCCAGGGCTGGAGACCTGGCCACCACCAGTGTGGTTGTTCCTCCTGGAGTAACCTGTGCCTGGGATGGAGCAAGGCCAACAGGGTACAGGGGCCTCACAGGATAAACAGCCCCCACTGAGCCGTGCACCTGGCAGGGGGTAGGGCAGCGCCCCCAGGTACACACGCCTGAGAATTAGCACAGCAGACCCCTTCCCCAGAAGAGCAGCTCGAAGGATAGGGAAGAGCAAGTTCTTGACTGAGCAGATCTGGAAAGCTCCAGGGGAAGTTGAGGGATTTACAGTATATAGAACCAGAGGAGACTCCTCCTAGTTTTTTGGGGTTTTGTGTGTTAGTTGGTTTGTCTTTTCTTTTTTTCTCTCATTTTTTTTTCTTCTTTTTTCTGGTACAACTCGTTTTTAGCCATCCTACACTGAGCAAAACGACTAGAAAGAACTCACCACAAAAGAAAGAATAAGAAACAGTCCTCTCTCCCACAGTTACAGAATTTAGATTACAATTAAATGTCAGAAAGCCAATTCAGAAGCACTATCATACAGCTACTGGTGGCTCTAGAAAAAAGCATAAAGGATTCAAGAGACTTCATGACTGCAGAATTTAGATCTAATCAGGCTGAAATTAAAAATCAATTAACTGAGATGCAATCCAAACTGGAGGTCCTAATGATGAGGGTTAATGAGGTAGAAGAACGAGTGAGTGACATAGAAGACAAGTTGATGGCAAAGAGGGAAACTGAGGAAAAAAGAGAAAAACAATTAAAAGATCCTGAGGATAGATTAAGGGAAATAAATGACAGCCTCAGAAGGAAAAATCTATGTTTAATTGGGGTTCCAGAGGCCGCTGAGAGGGACAGAAGACCAGAAAGTGTATTTGAACAAATCATAGTTGAGAACCTCCCTAACTTGGGAAGGGAAACAGGCATTCAGATCCAGGAGATAGAGAGGTTCCCCACCAAAATCAATAAAAATCATTCAGCACCTCGACATTTAATAGTGAAACTTGCAAATTCCAAAGATAAAGAGAAGATCCTTAAAGCAGCAAGAGACAAGAGATCCCTAATCTTTATGGGGAGAAGTATTAGGGTAACAGCAGACCTCTCCACAGAGACCGGGCAGGCCAGAAAGGGCTAGCAGGATATATTCAGGGTCCTAAATGAGAAGAACCTGCAGCCAAAAATACTTTATGAAGGCTCTCATTCAGAATAGAAGGAGAGATAAAGAGCTTCCAAGATAGGCAGAAACTGAAAGAATATGTGACCACCAAACCAGCTCTGAAAGAAATATTAAGGGGGACCCTATAACAGAAAGAGGAAGCCCAAAGAAACAATCCACAAAAACAAGAACTGAATAGGTATTATGATGACACTAAATTCATATCTTTCAATAATAACTCTGAATATGAATGGGCTTAATAATCCCATCAAAAGACGCAGGGTTTCAGACTGGATAAAAAAGCAAGACCCATCTATATGCTATCTACAAGAGACTCATTTTAGATCTAAGGACACCGACAGCCTGAAAATGAAAGGTTAGAGAACCATTTACCATTCAAATGGTCCTCAAAAGAAAGCAGGGGTAGCAATCCTCATATCAGATGATTTAAAGTTGATCCCAAAGACTGTAATAAGAGATGAAGAGGGACACTATATCATACTTAAAAAATCTATCCAACAGGAAGACCTAATAATCATGAATATTTATGTTCCTAATGTGGGAGCTGCCAAGCATATCAATCAATTAATAACCAAAGTCAACACAAACTTAGATAATAATACACTTATATTGGGGGACTTGAACACAGTGCTTTCTGCAAATGACAGATATTCTAAGCACAACATCTCCAAAGAAACAAGAGCTTTAAATGATACGCTGGACCAGATGGATTTCAGATATTTACAGAACTTTACATTCAAACACAACTCAATACAAATTCTTCTCAAGTGCAGATGGCATTTTCTCTAGAATAGACCACATATTAGGTCATAAATCAGGTCTTAACTGACAGCAAAAGATTGGGATTGTCCCCTGCATATTTTCACACCATAATGCTTTGAAACTAGAACTCAATCAAAAAAAGAATTTTTTTAAAAAAACATTTAATTTATTTATTCATGAGAGACACAAAGAGAGAGAGAGGCAGAGACACAGGCAGAGGGAGAAGCAGGCTCCATGCAGGGAGCCTGACATGGGACTTGATCCCAGGTCTCCAGGACCAGGCCCTGGGCTGAAGGCAGTGCTAAACCACTGAGCAATGCAGGCTGCCCACAAGAAGAAATCTGGAAGAAATTCATACATGTGGAGGTTAAAGACCATCCTGCTAAAAGATGAAGGGTCAACCAGGAAATTAGAGAAGAATTAAAAAGATTCATGGAAACTACTGAGAATGAAGGTACAACCGTTCAAAAATTTGGGGATACAGCAAAAACAGTCCTGAGATGGAAGTACATCGCAATAGAAGCATCCCTCCAAAAATTGGAAAAAACTCAAATACACAAGCTAACCTTGCACCTAAAGGAATTGGAGAAAGAAGAGCAAATAAACCCTACACCAAGCAGAAGAGAGTTAATAAAAGATTCGAGCAGAAATCAATGAAATAGAGACCAGAAGAAATGTACAACAGATCAACAAAACCAGGAGTTGGTTCTTTGAAAGAATTAATAAGATAGATAAACCATTAGCCAGCCTTATGAAAAAGAAAAAGACTTAAATTAATAAAATTATGAATGAAAGGAGAGATTACAACCAATACCAAGGAAATACAAACGATTTTAAAAACATATATGAGCAGCTATACACCAATACTAGGGAATCTAGAAGAAATGGACGCATTTCTGGAAAACCACAAGCTACCAAACTGGAACAGGAAGAAATACAAAACCTGAACAGGACGATAACCAGGCAGGAAATTGAAGCAGTCATGAAAAACCTCCCAAGACACAAAAGTCCAGGGCCAGATGGCTTCCGAGGGGAATGCTGTCAAACTTTAAAGAAGAAAAAATACCTATTATACTAAAGCTGTTCTGAAAAATAGAAAGGGATGGAGTACTTCCAAACTCGTTCACCTTAATTCCAAAACCAGACAAAGACCCCACCAAAGAGGAGAATTATAGACCAATATCCCTGATGAACACAGAGGCAAAAATTCTCAACAAGATACTAGCCAATAGGATCCCACAGGATTTTTAGAATATTATTCACCATGAGCAAGTAGGATTTATCCCCGGGATGCAAGGCTGGTTCAACACTCATAAAGCAATCAAATGACAAATCATATCAACAAGAGAAAAAACAAGAACCATATGATCCTCTCAATAGATGCAGAGAAAGCATTTGACAAAATACAGCATCTATTCCCGATCAAAACTCTTCCGAGTGTAGGGACAGAGGGAACATTCCTCAGCATCTTAAAAGCCATCCATGCATTGGAACAGAATAGAGAATCCAGAAGTGGACCCTCAACTTAGAATGATATTTGCTGTGGGCTTTTCATAGATGGCTTTTTTTTAATAATAAACTTATTTTTTATTGGTGTTCAATTTGCCAACATACAGAATAACACCCAGTGCTCATCTCATCAAGTGCCCCCCTCAGTGCCCATCACCCATTCACCCCCACCCCCCGCCCTCCTCCCCTTCCACCACCCCTAGTTCCTTTCCCAGAGTTAGGAGTCTTCATGTTCTGTTTCCCTTTCTGATATTTCCTACCCATTTCTTCTCCCTTCCCTTCTATTCTCTTTCACTATTATTTATATTCCCCAAATGAATGAGAACATATAATGTTTGTCCTTCTCTGACTCATTTCACTCAGCATAATACCCTCCAGTTCCATCCACGTTGAAGCAAATGGTGGGTATTTGTCGTTTCTAATGGCTGAGGAATATTCCATTGTATACATAAACCACATCTTCTTTATCCATTCATCTTTCAATGTGCACCGAGGCTCCTTCCACAGTTTAGCTATTGTGGACATTGCTGCTAGAAACATCGGGGTGCAGGTGTCCCGGCGTTTCATTGCATCTGTATCTTTGGGGTAAATCCCCAACAGTGCAATGGCTGGGTCATAGGGCAGGTCCAATTTTAACTCTTTGAGGAACCTCCACACAGTTTTCCAGAGTGGCTGCACCAGTTCACATTCCCACCAACAGTGCAGGAGGGTTCCCCTTTCTCCACATCCTCTCCAACATTTGTTGTTTCCTGTCTTGGTAATGTTCCCCATTCTCACTGGTGTGAGGTGGTATCTCATTTTGGTTTTGATATGATTTTCCCTGACGGCAGGTGATGCAGAGCATTTTCTCATGTGCATGTTGGCCATGTCTAGGTTTTCCTCTGTGAGATTTATGTTCATGTCTTTTGCCCATTTCATGATTGGATTGTTTGTTTCTTTGCTGTTGAGTTTCTTTATGGATCTTGGATACTAGCCCTTTATCTGATACGTCATTTGCAAATATCTTCTCCCATTCTGTAGGTTGTCTTTTAGTTTTGTTGACTGTTTCTTTTGCTGTGCAAAAGCTTTTTATCTTGATGAAGTCCCAATAGTTCATTTTTGGTTCTGTTTTCCTTGCCTTCATGGATGTATCTTGCAGGAAGTTGCTGTGGCTTAGTTCAAAGAGGGTGTTGCCTGTGTTCTCCTCTAGGATTTTGATGGATTCTAGTCTCACATTTAGATCTTTCATCCATTTTGAGTTTATCTTTGTGTCTGGTGCAACAGAGTGATGTAGTTTCATTCTTCTGCATGTGGCTGTGCAATTTTCCCAGCACCATTTATTGAAGAGACTGTCCTTTTTCCAGTGGATAGTCTTTCTTTGTTGAATATTAGTTGACCATAGAGTTGAGGGCCCATTTATGGGTAGTCTATTCTTTTCCATTGATCTATGTGTCTGTTTTTGTGCCAGTACCACACTGTCTTGATGATCACAGTTTTGTAGTACAACCTGAAATCTGGCATTGTGGTGCCCCCAGCTCGGTTTTCTTTTTCAAAATTTCCCTGGCTATTCAGGGTCTTTTCTGATTCCACACAAATCTTAGGATGATTTGTTCCAACTCTCTGAAGAAAGTCCATGGTATTATGATAGGGATTGTATTAAGTGGGTAAATTGCCCTGGGTAGCATAGACATTTTCACAATATTAATTCTTCCATTCCATGAGCATGGAATATTATTCCATCTCTTTGTGTCTTCCTCAATTTCTTTCAGAAGTGTTCTGTAGTTTTTGGGGTATAGATCCTTTACCTCTTTGGTTAGGTTTATTCCTAGGTATCTTATGCTTTTGAGTGCAATTATAAATGGGATTGACTCCTTAATTTCTCTTTCTTCAGTCTCATTGTTAGTGTATAGAAATTCCACTGACTTCTGGGCATTGATTTTGTATCCTGCCACACTGCTGAATTGCTGTATGAGTTCTAGCAATCTTGGGGTGGAGTCTTTTGGGTTTTCTATGTATAGTATCATGTCACCTGCAAAGAGGGAGAGCTTGACTTCTTAGCCAATTTGAATGCCTTTTATTTCTTTTTGTTGTCTGATTGCTGAGGCTAGGACTTCTAGTACTATGTTGAACAGCAGTGGTGGGAGTGGACATCCCTGTCTTGTTCCTGATCTTAGTGGATGGAAGTGAAGGGTATTATGCTGAGTGAAGTAAGTCAATCAGAGAAGGGCAAACATTATATGGTCTCATTCATTTGAGGAATATAAAAAATAGTGAAAGGGAATAAAGGGGAAAGGATAGAAAATGAGTGGGAAATATCAGTGAGGGTGACAGGACAGGAGAGACACCTAAGTCTGGGAAACAAACAAGGGGTGGTGGTAAGGGTGGTGTGAAGGGGGTTGGGGTCACTGGGTGATGGGTGCTGATGGGGGCACTTGATGGGATGAGCACTGTTATGCTATATGTTGGCAATTGAGCTCCAATTTAAAAAGAAAGACCTCAAAGTTTTTATAACATCCTTTCCTGTCCTGAAGAAATCCAAAGATAATTTAACCTACACGCCCATAAATTAAAAATTAAAATAAAAAATTTTTAAAAATAAAAATAATAAAAATTAAAAGCAAATTAATGCCCTAATTGTAACAAAAAAGTGTTCAAAATTCAATTATAATACAATCATAACATGTTTTTCAGTATGTACATCTTTGGCTTGACTATATAGAAAATATAATGATTAGTCAGGCACTTGAATGGATATGCAAAACGTCTATAAATACAACAGCTATAAACACCACTGATCGAGTGTGCTGTGTGGGCAATCCAGAGTTCAGCTGTGGGATGACACAATGCAGCAGGAGCTAAGCCACTGTCAGTAAAGTAGCCACAATACAAAGTACCACCTCCCTTCCATCCCCAGCATAGCTGCCTTCCTGGAAGATTCAGTGTATACTGTGAAAGCAAAAATGCCATTTGCCTGCTTCCTTATGACTAGGCCCATCATTCCCCACAGCCAACTGTCCTGGTTTGCTCAGGACTGAAGGGGCTCCCAGGATGTAGAACACTCAGTGCTAAAACCAAGACAAGTTGGTCAACCTGCTTTATACCTTGAAACAAACCAAGACTAATTGGGTTGCTAGAAAAATAACTTTCTCCTTGAGTTTTCAATGCTAATCTGCAGATATTCCACAACTTTTGTGAGTATAATAAGCATATAATGCAAACATTAATTTTACTGCTTTATTCCTTTAAATATTTTTATTTGATTAACCAGACTTTTTGATACCCACCTTCCCTGCAACTCTGCTCTATCCTCTCTGAATGTTCCTTTGACAATTTTAAAACTCAAATGTGTTCTAGACCTGGATCATTACAATCTGGTTTCTTCCTTGGTTAAGGCCTGGCAAGATACCATGTGCATATGGGCTCCAAGACCGGGTAGGGTAGACTTCTGGCATTCCTGGCCTCGAGCTCTGATTTGTGAGGAGATTCCCCCACACATGCCAATCAGGAGGGCCAAAGTCCTCCCCACAACTTTTCAAATACCAGAAACCACCCAGGTGAAAACTATTATCCAGAATATGAGTGTCTCTGGTGAGCATTCAGGGGGTCTGTGAACCTGGATAGGAAAAATAACCTTTATTTTCACTAACCTTTAGCAGAAATTTAGCCATTCTTCCCCTAAGGAATGGAAGTAGCAAAACTCAGCAGTATTAGCAAGATTTGTGTTTTTGTCCCCAGTGAAAACCTCAGGTATTTTTCAGTCACATAATAGTTGCTGCAGACACCTGCCTAAGTTTGCAAATAACAGTAACCTTAGATCCACCTCTGGGTCTCATTCATTAGAAAGTGAAACATCAAGCAGCCTGGGTGGCTCAGCGGTTTAGTGCTGCCTTCAGCCCAGGGCATGATCCTGGAGTCCTGGGATCGAGTCCCACCTCGGGCTCCCTGTATGGAACCTGCTTCTCCCTCTGCCTGTGTCTCTCATGAATAAATAAATAAAATCTTTAAAAAAAAAAAAAGGTGAAACATCATAAAAGCTATATTTGACAATTACCAACAAGTCTGCTTTTCATATATATAAATATATAAAATAGTATATAAATATATAATATATATCTTATTTAATATATTATTATTTATATTATATATATTATTTATATTATTTTTATATTATTTAATCTATACATAATGTATATAGGTATATATAATTTTTCTCTTTTTTTTGGAGAGGGGAGCGGTGTTCTACTTCGGGCCCAGCAAAGGGGACCGTTGAGTAGCTGTGCGGTGGGGTGGGGGAGCCGGAACCCAGAGGGAGCCCGAGCCAGGCGGGGCTGGAACACCAGCGGAGCCTGGGCGGCTGAGGTCGCTGGTACGCCACCTTCGTAACACCGAGCGCTGCCTCTCCGGGTCGGCACCGAGCCACCCCCCACCCCCGGGTCGCCGAGGACCGACTCCGCCGAGACCTACGTCCCGGGGGCTGAGCGCAGGCCGGCTGAGCCCGGCCCGCGGATCCTCGGGAGCGCGCGCGCCTGGACGCCGCTGCCGCAAAGCTGCTGCTCCCGAGGCTGCTCCATCTCGTGCCGGAGCCTCCGCGCAGCAGGTGACAGGGCAGAGGCCCGGGCCCCGCCGCAGAAACCAAGGAGTCGCCCACCAGAGCGCTGGTGGGGCTAGGGGAGGCCAGGAGCCCGGAGGCCACCGCCGGGTTTGGGGAACCAGGATGGTGAGTTGGAGAGCCGACCCAAGACCGCAGGAGGTGCTGAGCCCTCGCTGAGAGCCCCCGTCCCACTGTGGCACCCGGATCTGGCTTAGTCCTGCGGGAAGCCGGCGGGACGGGGAGGGCTGGCGGTGACCCCAGCCGGGATGCAGCCGACGCCGTAGCTTCTCGGGAGTCCTCGGACGCCGCTCAGTTCCTTGGTAGGGGTCTTCCAGGAAAGCCCTGGGGAAGTTCTGTGGGGCAGGAATCTAAGGAGCGGGCAGGTCTCCCGGCATCTGGCTCGGGCAAGCGCCCGCTCCTCACGGTGGGTGTCCCTGGAGCCCTGGCCAGGGTCTCTCGAGTTCCCAGAGCGTCCCCTGGCGTAGTTGCTGGGCGAGGAGGTGCAAAGAGTGCTCTAACCTGGCTCGGAATTTCCATTCTTTCCCGTTTTAAATTCTTTCGGCATTGTAGCCGGTCCTGACCTCACGCGGGATTCCCCCACCGCTGCCACGGGGCACCGCCCCTTCCGGACCCACAGATGCAATAACATTTACTAGCACAGACAGGCAAGTGTCCACCTTCACCTAGTAGCAATTGCTGGTCACTCTCACGCCAATCTCTGTTGTAAGTGCTTCACATACAAGAAGCCAATTCAACTCAGAACAATCCTCAATTTACCATTTATAAATTTAAAATAGGGCCCTGAGAGGACGCTTCGTGGCAGGATCTAAAGTCGGAGTTCTTAACCTTTTCTATGCCTTGGACCCGGTCTCAGAATATTTTTTATTTTATTTTATTTTATTTTATTTTATTTTATTTTATTTTATTTTATTTTATTTATTTTAATTATTTTATTTAGAGGAAGCACAAACAGGGCGGAGCTGCAAAGGCAGAGAAAGAAGCAGGCTCCCCAAGGATCAGGGAGCCTGTTGCTGGGTTCCATCCCTGGACCCTGGGATCATACATGAGCTGAACCAAGGCAGACCCTTAACTGACTGAGCCACCCAGGCGCCCTCAGAATGTTTTTAATACATAAGATGAAATATACAGGGGGGTGCCTGGGTGGCTCAATCGGTAAGCTTCAGACTCTTGATTTCAGCTCAGGTCATGATCATAGGGTCCTGAGATGGAGCCCCTATAGAGCTAATGAGTGTGAGATGGAGCCCCTTAAGATTCTCACTTTCAGAGACTGGGTGGCTCAGTGGTTTATGCCTTGAGACTCATATTTCCCTCAGCTGGTTAAGCATATGCCTTCAGCTCAAGTCATGATCCCAGGGTTCTGGGATTGGTCCACTTCAGCCTGGGGAGTCTGCTTCCCTCTGCCCTTTTTTTTTTTTTTTTTTTAAGATTTTCTTTATTTATTTGAGAGAGAGAGATAACAAGCAGGGGGAGCTGCAGAGGGAGAGGGAGAGGGAGAAGCAGGATCCCCACTGACCAGGGACTCTAATGCAGGTCTCCATTCCAGGACTCTGGGATCATGACGTTAGCTGAAGGCAGACACTTAACTGACTGGGGCACTCAGGCACCCTCCCCCTCTGCTTTTTCTCTCTGCCTGTGCTCTCTCTCAAATAAATAAATAAAATCTTAAAAACAAAAAAAAGATTCTCACTCTCCCTCTCTCTCTGCCCCTCTCCCACTAGTGTGCTCTCTAAATAAACAAACATAAATAAATAGAAATACATAGGATTACAAAGAAATATAATTATGTTTCTATAAAGCTATTAAAAATATTTAACTAGAAATATGAATGTGTGAGATGTAGTATGCATGCTTTTAAGGTAATATTAGATAATGCACTAAATAGCAACAATTCCCAGAATTTGGAAGTAGTAAAGTGTATTTCCAAGTGTCTGCAACAACTGTCATGCAATTCAAAACACCTGTGGCTTCTGTTCAAGTCCAAAGCACAGGTCCTGCTAATTCTGCTGAGCTTTGTTGCTTCATTCATTATAAAAGAAAGGCTAAATTTGAGCCAGAGATTAGTGAAAGTAAAGAGGTTCTTTTTTCCCCCTAAGCTGATGCTCCTGAAGTCAACAGGATGGACCTACAGGAGGATTCAGCTCTCAGCTCCCCATGGAAAACACTTGAAGGAGAATCACCTTGGATGTCTAGAAAGATTGGAGGGGGGTTGGTTCTTGGAACAGGACCCCAGGGGCATGAGCCACTGTATCTCTGGGCCAAGACTGTATTGGTTTTCAGGTTCATACAGCCCCCCCCAACCCTTCCTGGGTGTAATATTGGGGCATATAGGTGATTCTGATTCTGTGTGACAGGGATACTTATGGATGTTTGCACATATGCCCTATAGTCTTGTGGAGAGAATGGCCAGGGTTGACCTAGGGAGTCAGGACCCCAAGCCAAGGAGGGAAGGAGTGGAGAGATAACCCCAGAGCGTACCAAATTATAGAAGAGAGATGGCGCATGGAAAGGAGGTAGCCAGGGGTTTGGGGCAGGCACCATCACAACACTCTTGGATGCCAGGCTTTCCCTTCAGAAGCTAGGGAGTGAGGAAGTGGCTTTCATGGGGCAGTTTGAAGTGGCTCAAACTTCAGAATCACCTAGATGGCTTGTTGAACTACAAAAAGCTGGACCCCACCTCCAGAGCTTCATATTCAATAGGGCTAGTTTTGGTCCTGTGAATTTTCATTTCTAGCAAGTTCCCAGGTGATGCTGATGCAGCTGGTCCTGGAACCACACTAATTTCACTAGCCTAGAATGTTCTTTCTTCCTTACCCACCCCACTGCCTCCTAACTCACAGCTGGTGAGGTCCCTTCCAGGTTTCAGGCCTATAAGGCCCCTGACCCCAACACCTTCTCACCCCAGGGTGTTCCTGGTACCTGGTACTTCCTGCACCACAACACTCATAAACCTTGCTCATCTTATTGGACCTATTTATTTATTTGTTCAATTATGTCCTCCCTATCAGACCTGAGCTTTTTCAGCCCATGACTGTCTTGGTTTCTCTGTCTCCACATACGCCCCCACCTAGCTCAGTGCCTGGCTTGTAGTAGGTGCTCAACAGATGTTTGCCAAATAATATTGCAAGGGCCGGCACAGCTGAGCAAGTGGACAGAGCTGGGCAGGACCAGCAGAACCAAGTGGGCTTGGACTCTCCACCTGGCAGCACATGAGCATTAGCTGGGAGGTTTCAGTGCCTGCTTGTGTCCTCTCCTCTTCCCTCCAAACCAACTAAATCCATGTCATGGTAGTCATGGCTGCCAGGAGGTGCTAGAGCAGCTGGATGGAAAACTCTGACAGAGGTAGGGGCAAACCAGCCCTGGCTTCCCACTTAAATGAAAACAGTCAGGGCCTACCTCACAGGAATGCAATAAAAAGCCATGAATCGATATTTCTAAAGCTCTGGCACCAAGACCCAGAACTCAGCCCTGTTGGTTTTACACCTACATGCTAAAGAAGTTTCCAGTCATTCTTGAGACACTCCCTGGTGGTCTAGTGGTTAGGATTCAGCACTCTCCAGTCATTCTTGAGACAAGGCTCCCATGTCCCTCTTCCGTTCCAACACACCTCTCCTTGTCATTTCATACCATCTGTCCAAGCAGAGATGAGGATGTGTAGGATATTTATACCTTGAGATTCACATTGCCCTCCTCCATTTCCCCCTTACAGGGAGTCCTTGGGGACTGCCTGAGGTAGCCAATGGCTCAGCTTCCTTAGTGAAGGTGGTGATGGCAGAACTAGCCAACCTGAAGCTAGAAGACAAGCCATGCCCTGGAGGTAAGGCACTGCCTATCTTCTGAAAAGGGGGTAAGATGGCAGAGGCCAGGAGCCCCCAGCATACAAGAGGGTACCTCAGTCTGGGAATCTGGTAGACTGTCTTTGCTCAAGTAGGGGACAAAGAGGCCAGACCCTCAGGGGGGTGCCTGGGGGGCTTTACTCAAGTATCTTTCCCCAGCCTCACCCCCCCCACACACACACACACACTCCAATTCTCTTTTTCCCATGCCCACCTCTCCCTTCCAGATAGGAAAGGACTAAAGCTATGCAAATCACGTCTGCTGCACCCTTCCTCCATGCCTATACCTTCTTTATTTTTATTACCTCACTGAATCCTCCAGTGCTGTGGAGCAGGTCAAGTAATTGCCCTCTCTTACAGGTGAAGAAATCAAAGCCTGGAACTGTGGAATAAGTCCACACAGCTAGAAAGTGACAATGCCACATGGAGTGTAGGGAGGTAGATCACAAAAAGGTCTTCTGCACAGGGGTGGGGGGTAGACAGGAAAGGGGTGGGGCACCTCACTTCCCCACCACAGTCAAAGAGAGAAGCTGTGCATAAGAGGGCAGGACTACCCCTTTTTGAGGGGCTGGTGATGTGTGGCTCAGTGACCAGGATGCAGCAGTGAGGAAGGAAAGGGTGGCTGAGGCAGGGCCTGAGACAGCAATGGACATGTGGCTACTTAAGCCATGTCACAACAGGAGCAGATTCCTCTGGACACCTGCCATGTGACCCCTACCTCCCCCTGCTGTGGTCTCACAGTGCCTGGCACTGATCCCAGCCTGGCAGTGGTGTTACCTCCAAAACTACAGAGGTTACCTGATGATGGCTCAGCTGCTTTTACCTCACTCTGGGCTGGAGCGCAAGGCATGAGGATCTCTCTTGGATCTAATTAGCAGGTAGGAATCTAGTCTCAGTTCACAGCTAATGCTCATGTGCTGCCAGGTGAAGAGCCTGGCATCCTGGAGCAAAAAGACAGGTGTGGGAAGCATGTGAGTCCCTACAGAGAGCAAGCTGAGCTCCCAGGATCATCCAGTAGGTAGAGTAGACAGCAGTAGGATTTTCAGGGAAGAAGGAAAGGTGGCCCCCTCACTGGCTATGTGGGAGGCAGTACCTGGAAGCCAGCTGAATGAGGGGCCACAGTCATCAACCTGTCTTTAAATAGTTTCTAACTCCCAGGATGGGCACCAGATGCCAGGGTATAGACCATGGGTGAAACAATCCAAGGCAGAGCAGATGCCTGAAACCAGAGCCCCCATGGTAGGGAGGGGTAGGCCAGAGACTGCATCCAGGCCATCCAGATACCATCTGGACAAGTCTAGGAAGGATTTGGGATTTAACCCTTTCTCTCACCCCTACTGATACCATCTACAGCTACTGAGTCATACTGCCATTTTATTTTTCTCCTATGTTATTGCAAAAGCCTCAGAACACCAGAATACTACTGCCTCAGGACCCTTCCACTGGCTTTCCCTTCTGCAGACCTAGAATGCTCTTTCCTAGACCTTTACATGGATGGCTCCTTCAGATCTTTAGTCAAGAGCTTCCTTAGGGAGGGGGTCTTCCCTGCCAATTCTAAAATTTTAAACTCCACCCCTAACATTTTGTATGTCTCTGCTTTATTTTCTTTCCACTCAGAACTTAGCACTGTCCAGTGCATCATACATTTTATTCATTTACCTTGCTTATCCTATGTTCATATAAACTTCCTAAGAGCAGGCACTTGGGGCTGTTTTGCCTTCCCAGCATCCCAAGAACCTCCAAGAGGGCCAGACAAACAGCAGGGGCTCAGAAAGTCCTTGCTGAGTGGAGCAACAGGGAGGGCCCCACCTGGCCATCTGGGCGAGGGTGGGCTCTGCCCACTTTTGTAAAGTGCTGAGCCCATTTTTTTTTTTTAATTTTCATTTATTTATGATAGTCACACACAGAGAGAGAGAGAGAGAGAGGCAGAGACACAGGCAGAGGGAGAAGCAGGCTCCATGCCCTGGGAGCCCGACGTGGGATTCGATCCTGGGTCTCCAGGATCACGCCCTGGGCCAAAGGCAGGTGTCAAACCGCTGCGCCACCCAGGGATCCCGAGCTGAGCCCATTTAAGCCATGTCCAGGGTGGTGTCTGTGGAGGTCAGAGAGTGGGGAGATGCCATGGGGAGAGGGCTGCTCATGTGTCCCCAGCCAGCCACACAGTGTCAGCCTTTTGTGGCCTCTCATGCCACTTTGGTCACCATGCCAAAGGGCAGGTACAGGCCAAGGGACATCTTGAGAATCTGGGTGTGCACTCTGGCCCTTTTTACTACTGGTGTGAGCTTGGCAGGTGACTCTCCCCTTTTGGGGCTCAGCTTCCCCAACTTGCATAGATTAGCACAATAGTACCAGCCTGATAAAATTGTTGTGAGAGTTAACTGAGCTAAAATTTTGTAAAGTGCTTGAGACAGGGCCTGGCACCTAAGTGCTTTAGAACTATTTTGTAACTTTACAAAATAACACATTGAGAGACTTCCCTTCCTTTTTAACCAAAAGTAACTGGCCATTAAAGCAGCTAACATTAATAGTGATATTACCTAGCAAGCAAACTGTGTACCTGCCCCAACAGAACAACCAGATGTGTGTGTTCCCTTTCCTGCAGGCCCAAACTTGGATTACTTGCTCTCTCCCACCTTCCCACACCAAAGGAAGAACATCTCAGCACCTTCGTGGCCTCTTTGCTTGGGCAGTGGGAATACCAGGGTCCTTGCACCCTTACTCTGCAGCCCTCAGGCCTCAGGCCTCCCTCTTGGTGGCAGCTTGAAGACTGACACAGCTTTCCAAGGACATTGTCCTTCCCAGGCTGTGCATCCTCCTGTCTCAGGATGGCAGGACCTCCAGAACCCATGGGTTAGAACTACCCACCAAACTCACAAGACACAACAATCTCATATGATGTGTATTTGTTTTCAATACCTGCTGTAACAAGAGGATCACAACTTGGTAGCTTAATGATAACATACATTTATTCTCTTACGGTTCTGGAGTTCAGAAGTCCAAAATGGGCTTCTCTGGGCAGAAACTAAGGTACTGTAGGGCAGCTCCCTACAAAGGCTCTTGGGAAGAACCCATTTCCTTGCCTTTTCCAGCTTCTAGAGCTGCATTCCTTGGCTCATGGCACCTTCCTGCCTTTTTCTCTGTTACATGTTCACATCATCTTCTCTGATAGTCATGGAATGTCCCTCTGTTCCCTTTCATAACAACAGATTTAGGGCCTGCCTAAACAATCCAGGATAATCTCCCCATCTCAAGATCTTTAATTTAATCACATCTCCAAAACCCCTATTACCATATAAGGTAACATTCATCCGTTCCAGGGATATCTTGGGGCGGGGGGGGGGACAGAATTCAGCCTACCACACTGTGCTCCCTTAGCTGTGGAGGAGACAGGATAGAAAGTACAACATGCATGGCTTCCCCACCACCCAGGAGGCAACTACCCAAGGACACAGGCCCTTTCCCACCCCCACACCCAGGACAGATAGCTGCCATGGATCAGAGCCAAGGAGCAGGTGGGTCACTTTAGCACAGAGAAGCCACAGCCTCTGTTCCTTTAAAGGCCTTCATGCCTGTTCACAGCTCCCAGTCCAGGAGCACCCCCACTAATCTTAACTCTGTGGTTTACAAGGAAACAGCACCCTGAGCGTCAGTCATTTCCCAGAACACCTATATCAGGTCTGATATCAGCCCTTTAGTCAAACACTTTCAATGTTGATCCCTCTTGCCTCACAGGTTTCACGAGTGCAAGAAGAGAGCTCCTTCTCCTTTTCCTAAGCTTAGAAAAAACAGGCTTTGGGGAGAGAATCCAGGTTCCTTTCTAGTGCATGACTTTGGATGCTTTACTCGTCCTCCCTTGGGCCTCAGTTCCTTCATCTGTGAAATGGGGCCAATTACACACCAACTTCTTAGGTTTATCCTAAGGATCATCTGAGATAGTAAATGAAAAGCACTTAGTACAAGGCACACAATGGTTACTCTCCAAACATGACAGCTGCAATCATCACCATTGCCTTTCATGCTCTTGGGTTTTTTTGTCCAACTTGATAAATGCAGTCAGTGTCCTCTGTGTGCCAAGCATGATCTTCTTCCCAAGACCCATGGAAACAGTGGTGACAGTCAGGTGTATTGCCTGCCCTCACTCAGTCCACAGTTTCCCAGGGAGCACAGAGATTGTTCTGAGGGATATCAGGGTGGAATCAGGAAAGCGTCCTGAAGGAAGGGACACCTGAGCTGCAACCTGAGGGATAAGACAAATTGGTTGAGAGAAGAGGGAGCAGCCTGAGGCAGAAGGAACTGCAGGTACAAAGGGCCTAGGCAGAGTTTGCTGTGGTTACAATGGAGCTTAAACTGAGCTATGAGTGTGGAAATGCATTTGACTCCCCCTTTCACACTTGAATACTCAAATGTTGAGCACCTATTGTGTTCCAGAAGCTGTTCTAGGCTGGGAAGGCACAAGGATCCTTAGAGAAATCTCTGCCCTTAGGGAACTGACATTACAGGAGAGAGACAGAGAAAAACTGGGGAGTGCTGGGGGTGTAAATATTTAATAGAGTGGCCAAGGAAGGCTTCACTGAGAAAAGAGCATTTGAGAAAAAACTTTTTTAAAAAGATTTATTTAGGAGGGGCGGGGCAAGATGGCGGAGTAGGGTCCCCAAGTCACCTGTTCCCACCAACTTACCTAGATAACTTTCAAATCATCCTGAAAACCTATAAATTCGACCTGAGATTTAAAAGGAGAACAGCTGGAACGCTACAGAGAGGAGTTTGCCCTTCCAACAAGGTAGGAAGGTGGAAAAAATAAAATAAAAAAGCAGTGGGGGAGGGGCCGGACTAAGGCCAAGCAGCAAAGGCCTCCCGGGACAGGAAAGCACAGAGAAGCAGGAACTTTAAAAATCCGCACCGAGGGATCCCTGGGTGGCGCAGCGGTTTGGCGCCTGCCTTTGGCCCAGGGCGCGATCCTGGAGACCCGGGATCGAATCCCACATCGGGCTCCCGGTGCATGGAGCCTGTTTCTCCCTCTGCCTGTGTCTCTGCCTCTCTCGCT
The DNA here is from genome assembly GCF_003254725.2 of Canis lupus dingo. Taxonomy (NCBI): domain Eukaryota; kingdom Metazoa; phylum Chordata; class Mammalia; order Carnivora; family Canidae; genus Canis; species Canis lupus. Next base: position 610,152 of record NC_064253.1, on the reverse strand, counting down.
CTCTCTGTGTGACTATCATAAATAAAAAAAAAAAAAAAAAAAAAAATTTAAAAATCCGCACCGGGTTCTTCCCGGACAGAAAGGCGCTCAGCAGGGAAATCGGGCAAAATCGCAGGAGCGGCAGCGGAGCCTCCAGTCTCCCAGAGTCACTAACAGGAGGAGGGGCAAGATAGCGGAAGAGTAGGGTCCCCAAGTCACCTGTCCCCACCAAATTACCTAGATAACTTTAAAATCATCCTGAAAACCTACGAATTCGGCCTGAGATTTAAAGAGAGAACAGCTGGAATGCTACAGTGAGAAGAGTTCGCGCTTCTATCAAGGTAGGAAGACGGAAAAAAAAAAAAAAGAAAAAGAAATTAAAAAGCATCCAAGGGGGAGGGGCCCCGCGAGGAGCCGGGCTAAGGCCGGGCAGCGACTGCCCCCAGGACAGAAAAGCCCAGTCCCGGAGAAACTTTACCAATCTTCCCAGTCGGAAAAGTGCTCACAGGGAACTCGGGCAGGATCCCAGGAGGGGCAGAGATGCCCTCAGGCTCCCAGGGGCACTACCAGAGGAACTGCGCTCCGGGGGAGAGCGCGCCACACACCACAGGCCGAGCTCCCTAAAGGGCTGGAGCGCGCTCCCCGCGGGGCGGGAGCAGCTCCAGAGCGGCTCAGGCGGCGGCTACGCTGGGAGGGGGCTGCGCGGCCTGGAGTGCAATTCCAGCAGTGCAGGCTCCGGAGCCCAGAGCACTGGGGGATACAACCCAAGATGCGGTGCTCCCCCGGGACTGGCGGGGGCCGGGAGGACACAGGGCAGCAAGGACGCTCCTGCCGCCGGGAGGCCCGAGCTGTGCAAATCGGCGCCCCCCCCCCCCCAACCCCGGAGCATCCAGGCTCCTGCGGACTGGGAACTGCAGTAGTTACTGCGGGAGCTGACTCCAAAGCTGAAGAGCTGGCCGCCGCCACTGTTGTTGTTCCTCCTGGTGTCACCTTGTACCTGGGTCTGAGCAGGGCCGCCAGGGAGCAGGGGCCTCACAGGATAAATAGCTCCCCCTGAGCGGTGCACCTGGCAGGGGGCTGGGCAGCTCCCCCAGGTGCACACACCGGAGAATCAGCACAGCAGGCCCCGCCTCCAGAAGACCAGCTGGAAGGACAGGGAAAGAGCAAGTTCTTGACCAAGCAGCACTGGAAAGTCCCAGGGGAAGCGAGGGATCTACAGTATATAAAATCAGAGGATACTCCCCCTTGTTTTTTGTTTTCTGTTTGTTCCCCCACCCCCACACACCCCGCTTTCTTTCCCTCTATCTCTTTTTCTCCTTTTTCCAGTACAACTTGTTTTTGGCCACTCTGCACTGAACAAAATGACTAGAAGGAAAAACCACAAAAGAAAGAATCAGGAATGGTAATCTCTCCCACAGAGTTACAAAATTTGGATTATAATTCAATGTCAGAAAGTCAATTCAGAAGCACAATTATAAAGCTACTGGTGGCTCTAGAAAAAAGCATAAAGGATTCAAGAGACTTCATGACTGCAGAATTTAGATCTAATCAGGCCGAAATTAAAAATCAATTAACTGAGATGCAGTCCAAACTAACGACAAGAGTTAATGAGGTAGAAGAAAGAGTGAGTGACATAGAAGACAAGTTGATGGCAAAGAAGGAAGCTGAAGAAAAAAGAGAAAAACCATTAAAATACCATGAGGAGAATGGGAGAAGATATTTGCAAATGACATATCAAATAAAGGGCTAGTTTCCAAGATCTATAAAGAACTTATTAAACTCAACACCAAAGAAACAAACAATCCAATCATGAAATGGGCAAAAGACATGAACAGAAATCTCACAGAGGAAGACATAGACATGGCCAACATGCACATGAGAAAATGCTCTGCATCACTTGCCATCAGGGAAATACAAATCAAAACCACAATGAGATACCACCTCACACCAGTGAGAATGGGAAAAATTAACAAGGCAGGAAACAACAAATGTTGGAGAGGATGTGGAGAAAAGGGAACCCTCTTACAATGTTGGTGGGAATGTGAACTGGTGCAGCGACTCTGGAAAACTGTGTGGAGGTTCCTCAAACAGTTAAAAATAGACCTGCCCTACGACCCAGCAATTGCACTGTTGGGGATTTACCCCAAAGATACAAATGCAATGAAACGCCGGGACACCTGCACCCCGATGTTTCTAGCAGCAATGGCCACGATAGCCAAACTGTGGAAGGAGCCTCGGTGCACATCGAAAGATGAATGGATAAAGAAGATGTGGTTTATGTATACAATGGAATATTACTCAGCTATTAGAAATGACAAATACCCACCATTTGCTTCAACGTGGATGGAACTGGAGGGTATTATGCTGAGTGAAGTAAGTCAGTCGGAGAAGGACAAACATTATATGTTCTCATTCATTTGGGGAATATAAATAATAGTGAAAGGGAATATAAGGGAAGGGAGAAGAAATGTGTGGGAAATATCAGAAAGGGAGACAGAACGTAAAGACTGCTAACTCTGGGAAACGAACTAGGGGTGGTAGAAGGGGAGGAGGGCGGGGGGTGGGAGTGAATGGGTGACGGGCACTGGGGGTTATTCTGTATGTTAGTAAATTGAACACCAATAAAAAATAAATTAAAAAAAAAAGAAATATGCTAAGCATCGGTGTTAAAAA
>NC_064253.1:0-2500 GCF_003254725.2 Canis lupus dingo | reverse complement strand
TAATCCACAAAAACAGTTCAATCATGAGATAAACAACAGACATGTCTCAACTGAGGGAAATTTTACAAAATACTCTACTTCTCAAAGTGTTCCAGTGCAACAACAACAAGGAAAGGCTGAAAGACTGTCACAATCCAGAGGAGCCTAAGAAAACAGGAGGACAAATGGAATGTCATATGAGGGGTGGTAACTTAGCAAAAACTAAGGATATCTGAATAAAGTATCGTCTTTGGTTAATGCGAATATTTTAATATTGATTCATTAGCTAATATTTGTACCGTATTGATATAAGATATCAATCATTGGAGAAACTGAGTGCAAGTGCATGCAAATGCTCTGTACTATCTTCTCAATTTCCCTATAAATCTTTGTTTTTTTCCTAATAAATAAGATTTATTTTGAAAATTGACTTAAATGAATCAGTCTCCAAGTGTGAAGACATTTTAAGAATAGTTGAATTAACTTTTGCCTTATTCTTAAAGAGTTCCTTTGATGGAAACAAAGTAAGAATTTTATATCAGAAGGAAAGAAAAACACTTATGAACACATATAATGCCTCCTCAACCTGAAAAGCAGGAACAGATAATAAATAACAAAAATCAGATAAAAATACTTCTATTATAATAGACACCATATTGCAAGTGCATTTAAAATTAGCAATGCATAACATTTATTTCCTTAACATTTGTCTTCCAAAGAGTTCAAAGTGTTTCAGTGTCAATTGAAACAGGGGAAGAAAAAAAAAATAAAATAAATAAAAAATAAATAAATAAATAAATAAAGAAAAAAAAAAGAAAAAAAAAAAAAGAAACAGGGGAAGAATCTCAGGGAAGGATCCTTCACATAATAATAGGACCATTGGTAATAATGTCTCTCAGTTCTTTCCAAATCCATAAAGATGCATTTCCTGAGGAGTGACTGAGCTGTGAAGAAAGAGATGAGAAACCCTCATCCCTCTGAATTACTTGTGTCAGAATATTTTAACCATAGTACTACGGATAGTAAATTATCCTTATTAACAGGAAATACGTCTCACATTGGAATCTGAGCAATCAGATGGGCAGAGAAAAAAGGCTTTGACTGGCTCTTCATCTTTTAAAGATAAAGGAGAGCTTTTCTATGTACAAAGTCAGTTGTCAAGATAGCCTTAGGGAATGAGTCTGCAGCATCAAATCCCGATGCACAGCCGGTATGCCCGCACCCCAGGTCTTCCTGATTCCAAATCCCTGGGCCTGTCCCCCAACAGACCCTGCCAAGCTGAGGTCATTTGCAATTGCTCTCAGGAGCTCCGGGGAAGGGGGAAAGAGCTAGATAGGGTGGGAGGGGACGCAAGGAGGCCAAGAAAATGAAGGTCTTTCCTCTTTAAGTTCAGGGTTCGAACAGGTCCATCCATCCCAGGCCCCTGTGAAGAAGAGGTAAATTTACATTACTTCAGTTACAGGAAAAAAACAAAAGTTTGCAGCTTAATGTCCTAGAAAGCCCCACAATAGAATAAGAACTGAGCCCACCCCAAGGGCTGGAAGCGCCTATTAGAATGAGAACAGAGGTCAATGTCCTTGAAGGCCCCATATCAAAATGTAAACAGAACTTGAGGAATTACTCCAGCCCTTCTGGAGGTCCCTGAGACAAGTCCCAAAAACTAAGCAAAAACCCACCACGAGGTCCAAGTCCCTATCCTCTGTGTCGGGTGAACTTGGACGCAAACTCGAGTTTGGAAATCAACCCTTGTGTCTTTGCATCAGTGTCAGCTCCATAGTGGTTTCTCAGATTCACAATCTTGGGCACAACACCCCCATGTCCCCTCCCACCTGGGCTGAACCCCTATCCCCTCCCACCCAGGCTGACACTCAGTCACCTCCCCTCCCACAACAGCTGGGCGCAGGCCCTCACACAGGTGTCACGGGCACGGTGGGCACTCCCGCCATGCCTGGCCTCCCAGAGGAAGGAAGGAGGTTTCGGCAGTACACACTCCCATGGTGGCCCCAGGGCTCCCTGCCCAGCACGGCAGCTCGTGAGAAATCGGGGTCTGTTTCCCTGACGCCTTCTCCTCCTCCCCAGTTTTCCCACAGGAAATGAAGGAGGAGGCCCTGGTCTCCTCCAGGGACATTATGCAGGTAGACTTGGACGTCAACAGGACGTTCGGCAGCCACACCATATTTTGGGATGGCTAGGGCGTCGGGTAAGCTGCTGGGCCAGGGGGATTCGGGGCCCTGGGGGAGGCCCGGGTCCTTCTGGGTAGGGAAAATGGGGCTTCTGAGGCTGGGGGAGCAATAGAAGCCAAAAACACACTCCTCCATGGTAGGATGTTGGGGATGACTCCCGTGCCCACACTCCCGATGCCTTGGGGATGAGGAAGCCAGTAGGATGGGGCCTTCAGGTGTTGCCATGGGAGCTGAACACCAAAGGGGAGAGGGACGGCCCCCTGAGAAGCAGGGGATGGGGTGGGGGACGTGGGGGGAGGAACCGGACCGTGGCCAGCAATTGGAACGGGGGCATAACA